>NW_027141021.1:1760000-2060000 GCF_036365525.1 Heterodontus francisci
CTAAACATGTCCTGTTTCAGTCAATTACTGTCATCCTGATCCTCTGTCCATTCTGCTAAACTATCCATGTCCTGTTTCAGTCAATTACTATCATCCTGACTCTCTGTCCATTCTGCTAAACTATCCATGTCCTGTTTCAGTCAATTACTATCATCCTGACTGTCTGTCCATTCTGCTAAACTATCAATGTCCTGTTTCAGTCAATTACTATCATCCTGACAGTCTGTCCATTCTGCTAAACTATCCATGTCCTGTTTCAGTCAATTACTATCATCCTGACTCTCTGTCCATTCTGCTAAACTATCAATGTCCTGTTTCAGTCAATTACCATCACCCTGACTGTCTGTCCATTCTGCTAAACTTTCAATGTCCTGTTTCAGTCAATTACTATCATCCTGACTGTCTGTCCATTCTGCTAAACTATCCATGTCCTGTTTCAGTCAATTACTATCATCCTGACTCTCTGTCCATTCTGCTAAACTATCCATGTCCTGTTTCAGTCAATTACTATCATCCTGACTGTCTGTCCATTCTGCTAAATTATCAATGTCCTGTTTCAGTCAATTACTATCATCCTGACTCTCTGTCCATTCTGCTAAACTATCCATGTCCTGTTTCAGTCAATTACTATCATCCTGACTGTCTGTCCATTCTGCTAAACTATCAATGTCCTGTTTCAGTCAATTACTATCATCCTGACTGTCTGTCCATTCTGCTAAACTATCAATGTCCTGTTTTAGTCAATTACTGTCATCCTGACTGTCTGTCCATTCTGCTAAACTATGCATGTCCTGTTTCAGTCAATTATTGTCATCCTGATGCTCTGTCCATTCTGCTAAACTATCCATGTCCTGTTTCAGTCAATTACTATCATCCTGACTGTCTGTCCATTCTGCTAAACTATCCATGTCCTGTTTCAGTCAATTAATATCATCCTGACTGTCTATCCATTCTGCTAAACTATCCATGTCCTGTTTCAGTCATTTACTGTCATCCTGACTGTCTGTCCATTCTGCTAAACTATCCATGTCCTGTTTCAGTCAATTACTATCATCCTGACTGTCTGTCCATTCTGCTAAACTATCCATGTCCTGTTTCAGTCAATTACTGTCATCATGACTGTCTGTCCATTCTGCTAAACTATCCATGTCCTGTTTCAGTCAATTACTATCATCCTGACTGTCTATCCATTCTGCTAAACTATCCATGTCCTGTTTCAGTCAATTACTATCATCCTGCCTCTCTGTCCATTCTGCTAAACTATCAATGTCCTGTTTCAGTCAATTACTATCATCCTGACTGTCTGTCCATTCTGCTAAACTATCAATGTCCTGTTTCAGTCAATTACTATCATCCTGACTGTCTGTCTATTCTGCTAAACTATCCATGTCCTGTTACAGTCAATTACTGTCATCCTGATCCTCTGTCCATTCTGCTAAACTATCCATGTCCTGTTTCAGTCAATTACTATCATCCTGACTCTCTGTCCATTCTGCTAAACTATCCATGTCCTGTTTCAGTCAATTACTATCATCCTGACTGTCTGTCCATTCTGCTAAACTATCAATGTCCTGTTTCAGTCAATTACTATCATCCTGACTGTCTGTCCATTCTGCTAAACTATCCATGTCCTGTTTCAGTCAATTACTATCATCCTGACTCTCTGTCCATTCTGCTAAACTATCAATGTCCTGTTTCAGTCAATTACCATCACCCTGACTGTCTGTCCATTCTGCTAAACTTTCAATGTCCTGTTTCAGTCAATTACTATCATCCTGACTGTCTGTCCATTCTGCTAAACTATCCATGTCCTGTTTCAGTCAATTACTATCATCCTGACTCTCTGTCCATTCTGCTAAACTATCCATGTCCTGTTTCAGTCAATTACTATCATCCTGACTGTCTGTCCATTCTGCTAAACTATCAATGTCCTGTTTCAGTCAATTACTATCATCCGGACTGTCTGTCCATTATGCTAAACTATCAATGTCCTGTTTCAGTCAATTACTATCATCCTGACTGTCTGTCCATTCTGCTAAACTATCAATGTCCTGTTTCAGTCAATTACTATCATCCTGACTGTCTGTCCAGTCTGCTAAACTATCAATGTCCTGTTTCAGTCAATTACTATCATCCTGACTGTCTGTCCATTCTGCTAAACTATCAATGTCCTATTTCAGTCAATTACTATCATCCTGACTGTCTATCCATTCTGCTGAACTATCAATGTCCTGTTTCAGTCAATTACTATCATCCTGACTGTCTATCCATTCTGCTAAACTATCAATGTCCTGTTTCAGTCAATTACTATCATCCTGACTGTCTGTCCATTCTGCTAAACTATCCATGTCCTGTTTCAGTCAATTACTATCATCCTGACTTCTGTCCATTCTGCTAAACTATCAATGTCCTGTTTCAGTCAATTACTATCATCCTGACTGTCTGTCCATTCTGCTAAACTATCAATGTCCTGTTTCAATCAATTACTATCATCCTGACTGTCTGTCCATTCTGCTAAACTATCAATGTCCTGTTTCAATCAATTACTATCATCCTGACTGTCTGTCCATTCTGGTAAACTATCAATGTCCTGTTTCAGTCAATTACTATCATCCTGACTGTCTGTCCATTCTGCTAAACTATCAATGTCCTGTTTCAGTCAATTACTATCATCCTGACTGTCTGTCCATTCTGCTAAACTATCCATGTCCTGTTTCAGTCAATTACTGTCATCCTGATCCTCTGTCCATTCTGCTAAACTATCCATGTCCTGTTTCAGTCAATTACTATCATCCTGACTCTCTGTCCATTCTGCTAAACTATCCATGTCCTGTTTCAGTCAATTACTATCATCCTGACTGTCTGTCCATTCTGCTAAACTATCAATGTCCTGTTTCAGTCAATTACTATCATCCTGACAGTCTGTCCATTCTGCTAAACTATCCATGTCCTGTTTCAGTCAATTACTATCATCCTGACTCTCTGTCCATTCTGCTAAACTATCAATGTCCTGTTTCAGTCAATTACCATCACCCTGACTGTCTGTCCATTCTGCTAAACTTTCAATGTCCTGTTTCAGTCAATTACTATCATCCTGACTGTCTGTCCATTCTGCTAAACTATCCATGTCCTGTTTCAGTCAATTACTATCATCCTGACTCTCTGTCCATTCTGCTAAACTATCCATGTCCTGTTTCAGTCAATTACTATCATCCTGACTGTCTGTCCATTCTGCTAAACTATCAATGTCCTGTTTCAGTCAATTACTATCATCCTGACTGTCTGTCCATTCTGCTAAACTATCAATGTCCTGTTTCAGTCAATTACTATCATCCTGACTGTCTGTCCATTCTGCTAAACTATCAATGTCCTGTTTCAGTCAATTACTATCATCCTGACTGTCTGTCCAGTCTGCTAAACTATCAATGTCCTGTTTCAGTCAATTACTATCATCCTGACTGTCTGTCCATTCTGCTAAACTATCAATGTCCTATTTCAGTCAATTACTATCATCCTGACTGTCTATCCATTCTGCTACTCTATCAATGTCCTGTTTCAGTCAATTACTATCATCCTGACTGTCTGTCCATACTGCTAAACTATCCATGTCCTGTTTCAGTCAATTACTATCATCCTGACTGTCTGTCCATTCTGCTAAACTATCCATGTCCTGTTTCAGTCATTTACTATCACCCTGACTCTCTGTCCATTCTGCTAAACTACCCATGTCCTGTTTCAGTCAATTACTGTCATCCTGACTGTCTATCCATTCTGCTAATCTATCAATGTCCTGTTTCAGTCAATTACTATCATCCTGACTGTCTGTCCATTCTGCTAAACTATCCATGTCCTGTTTCAGTCAATTACTATCATCCTGACTGTCTGTCCATTCTGCTAAATTATCAATGTCCTGTTTCAGTCAATTACTATCATCCTGACTGTCTGTCCATTCTGCTAAACTATCCATGTCCTGTTTCAGTCAATTACTATCATCCTGACTGTCTGTCCATTCTGCTAAACTATCAATGTCCTGTTTCAGTCAATTACTATCATCCTGACTGTCTGTCCATTCTGCTAAACTATCAATGTCCTGTTTCAGTCAATTACTGTCATCCTGACTGTCTGTCCATTCTGCTAAACTATGCATGTCCTGTTTCAGTCAATTACTGTCATCCTGATGATCTGTCCATTCTGCTAAACTATCCATGTCCTGCTTCAGTCAATTACTATCATCCTGACTGTCTGTCCATTCTGCTAAACTATCCATGTCCTGTTTCAGTCAATTAATATCATCCTGACTGTCTATCCATTCTGCTAAACTATCCATGTCCTGTTTCAGTCAATTACTGTCATCCTGACTGTCTGTCCATTCTGCTAAACTCTCCATGTCCTGTTTCAGTCAATTACTATCATCCTGACTGTCTGTCCATTCTGCTAAACTATCCATGTCCTGTTTCAGTCAAGTACTGTCATCCTGACTGTCTGTCCATTCTGCTAAACTATCCATGTCCTGTTTCAGTCAATTACTATCATCCTGACTGTCTATCCATTCTGCTAAACTATCCATGTCCTGTTTCAGTCAATTACTATCATCCTGACTCTCTGTCCATTCTGCTAAACTATCAATGTCCTGTTTCAGTCAATTACTATCATCCTGAATGTCTGTCCATTCTGCTAAACTATCAATGTCCTGTTTCAGTCAATTACTATCATCCTGACTGTCTGTCTATTCTGCTAAACTAAACATGTCCTGTTTCAGTCAATTACTGTCATCCTGATCCTCTGTCCATTCTGCTAAACTATCCATGTCCTGTTTCAGTCAATTACTATCATCCTGACTCTCTGTCCATTCTGCTAAACTATCCATGTCCTGTTTCAGTCAATTACTATCATCCTGACTGTCTGTCCATTCTGCTAAACTATCAATGTCCTGTTTCAGTCAATTACTATCATCCTGACAGTCTGTCCATTCTGCTAAACTATCCATGTCCTGTTTCAGTCAATTACTATCATCCTGACTCTCTGTCCATTCTGCTAAACTATCAATGTCCTGTTTCAGTCAATTACCATCACCCTGACTGTCTGTCCATTCTGCTAAACTTTCAATGTCCTGTTTCAGTCAATTACTATCATCCTGACTGTCTGTCCATTCTGCTAAACTATCCATGTCCTGTTTCAGTCAATTACTATCATCCTGACTCTCTGTCCATTCTGCTAAACTATCCATGTCCTGTTTCAGTCAATTACTATCATCCTGACTGTCTGTCCTTTCTGCTAAATTATCAATGTCCTGTTTCAGTCAATTACTATCATCCTGACTCTCTGTCCATTCTGCTAAACTATCCATGTCCTGTTTCAGTCAATTACTATCATCCTGACTGTCTGTCCATTCTGCTAAACTATCAATGTCCTGTTTCAGTCAATTACTATCATCCTGACTGTCTGTCCATTCTGCTAAACTATCAATGTCCTGTTTCAGTCAATTACTATCATCCTGACTCTCTGTCCATTCTGCTAAACTATCAATGTCCTGTTTCAGTCAATTACTATCATCCTGACTGTCTGTCCATTCTGCTAAACTATCAATGTCCTGTTTCAGTCAATTACTATCATCCTGACTGTCTGTCTATTCTGCTAAACTAAACATGTCCTGTTTCAGTCAATTACTGTCATCCTGATCCTCTGTCCATTCTGCTAAACTATCCATGTCCTGTTTCAGTCAATTACTATCATCCTGACTCTCTGTCCATTCTGCTAAACTATCCATGTCCTGTTTCAGTCAATTACTATCATCCTGACTGTCTGTCCATTCTGCTAAACTATCAATGTCCTGTTTCAGTCAATTACTATCATCCTGACAGTCTGTCCATTCTGCTAAACTATCCATGTCCTGTTTCAGTCAATTACTATCATCCTGACTCTCTGTCCATTCTGCTAAACTATCAATGTCCTGTTTCAGTCAATTACCATCACCCTGACTGTCTGTCCATTCTGCTAAACTTTCAATGTCCTGTTTCAGTCAATTACTATCATCCTGACTGTCTGTCCATTCTGCTAAACTATCCATGTCCTGTTTCAGTCAATTACTATCATCCTGACTCTCTGTCCATTCTGCTAAACTATCCATGTCCTGTTTCAGTCAATTACTATCATCCTGACTGTCTGTCCATTCTGCTAAATTATCAATGTCCTGTTTCAGTCAATTACTATCATCCTGACTCTCTGTCCATTCTGCTAAACTATCCATGTCCTGTTTCAGTCAATTACTATCATCCTGACTGTCTGTCCATTCTGCTAAACTATCAATGTCCTGTTTCAGTCAATTACTATCATCCTGACTGTCTGTCCATTCTGCTAAACTATCAATGTCCTGTTTTAGTCAATTACTGTCATCCTGACTGTCTGTCCATTCTGCTAAACTATGCATGTCCTGTTTCAGTCAATTATTGTCATCCTGATGCTCTGTCCATTCTGCTAAACTATCCATGTCCTGTTTCAGTCAATTACTATCATCCTGACTGTCTGTCCATTCTGCTAAACTATCCATGTCCTGTTTCAGTCAATTAATATCATCCTGACTGTCTATCCATTCTGCTAAACTATCCATGTCCTGTTTCAGTCATTTACTGTCATCCTGACTGTCTGTCCATTCTGCTAAACTATCCATGTCCTGTTTCAGTCAATTACTATCATCCTGACTGTCTGTCCATTCTGCTAAACTATCCATGTCCTGTTTCAGTCAATTACTGTCATCATGACTGTCTGTCCATTCTGCTAAACTATCCATGTCCTGTTTCAGTCAATTACTATCATCCTGACTGTCTATCCATTCTGCTAAACTATCCATGTCCTGTTTCAGTCAATTACTATCATCCTGCCTCTCTGTCCATTCTGCTAAACTATCAATGTCCTGTTTCAGTCAATTACTATCATCCTGACTGTCTGTCCATTCTGCTAAACTATCAATGTCCTGTTTCAGTCAATTACTATCATCCTGACTGTCTGTCTATTCTGCTAAACTATCCATGTCCTGTTACAGTCAATTACTGTCATCCTGATCCTCTGTCCATTCTGCTAAACTATCCATGTCCTGTTTCAGTCAATTACTATCATCCTGACTCTCTGTCCATTCTGCTAAACTATCCATGTCCTGTTTCAGTCAATTACTATCATCCTGACTGTCTGTCCATTCTGCTAAACTATCAATGTCCTGTTTCAGTCAATTACTATCATCCTGACTGTCTGTCCATTCTGCTAAACTATCCATGTCCTGTTTCAGTCAATTACTATCATCCTGACTCTCTGTCCATTCTGCTAAACTATCAATGTCCTGTTTCAGTCAATTACCATCACCCTGACTGTCTGTCCATTCTGCTAAACTTTCAATGTCCTGTTTCAGTCAATTACTATCATCCTGACTGTCTGTCCATTCTGCTAAACTATCCATGTCCTGTTTCAGTCAATTACTATCATCCTGACTCTCTGTCCATTCTGCTAAACTATCCATGTCCTGTTTCAGTCAATTACTATCATCCTGACTGTCTGTCCATTCTGCTAAACTATCAATGTCCTGTTTCAGTCAATTACTATCATCCTGACTGTCTGTCCATTATGCTAAACTATCAATGTCCTGTTTCAGTCAATTACTATCATCCTGACTGTCTGTCCATTCTGCTAAACTATCAATGTCCTGTTTCAGTCAATTACTATCATCCTGACTGTCTGTCCAGTCTGCTAAACTATCAATGTCCTGTTTCAGTCAATTACTATCATCCTGACTGTCTGTCCATTCTGCTAAACTATCAATGTCCTATTTCAGTCAATTACTATCATCCTGACTGTCTATCCATTCTGCTGAACTATCAATGTCCTGTTTCAGTCAATTACTATCATCCTGACTGTCTATCCATTCTGCTAAACTATCAATGTCCTGTTTCAGTCAATTACTATCATCCTGACTGTCTGTCCATTCTGCTAAACTATCCATGTCCTGTTTCAGTCAATTACTATCATCCTGACTTCTGTCCATTCTGCTAAACTATCAATGTCCTGTTTCAGTCAATTACTATCATCCTGACTGTCTGTCCATTCTGCTAAACTATCAATGTCCTGTTTCAATCAATTACTATCATCCTGACTGTCTGTCCATTCTGCTAAACTATCAATGTCCTGTTTCAATCAATTACTATCATCCTGACTGTCTGTCCATTCTGGTAAACTATCAATGTCCTGTTTCAGTCAATTACTATCATCCTGACTGTCTGTCCATTCTGCTAAACTATCAATGTCCTGTTTCAGTCAATTACTATCATCCTGACTGTCTGTCCATTCTGCTAAACTATCCATGTCCTGTTTCAGTCAATTACTATCATCCTGACTCTCTGTCCATTCTGCTAAACTATCAATGTCCTGTTTCAGTCAATTACTATCATCCTGACTGTCTGTCCATTCTGCTAAACTATCAATGTCCTGTTTCAATCAATTACTATCATCCTGACTGTCTGTCCATTCTGCTAAACTATCAATGTCCTGTTTCAATCAATTACTATCATCCTGACTGTCTGTCCATTCTGCTAAACTATCCATGTCCTGTTTCAGTCAATTACTATCATCCTGACTGTCTGTCCATTCTGCTAAACTATCCATGTCCTGTTTCAGTCAATTGCTATCATCCTGACTGTCTGTCCATTCTGCTAAACTATCCATGTCCTGTTTCAGTCAATTGCTATCATCCTGACTGTCTGTCCATTCTGCTAAACTATCAATGTACTGTTTCAGTCAATTACTATCATCCTGACTGTCTGTCCATTCTTCTAAACTATCCATGTCCTGTTTCAGTCAATTACTATCATCCTGACTGTCTATCCCTTCTGCTAAACTATCCATGTCCTGTTTCAGTCAATTACTATCATCCTGACTGTCTGTCCATTCTGCTAAACTATCCATGTCCTGTTTCAGTCAATTACTATCATCCTGACTGTCTGTCCATTCTGCTAAACTATCAATGTCCTGTTTCAGTCAATTACTATCATCCTGACTGTCTGTCCATTCTGCTAAAGTATCAATGTCCCGTTTCAGTCAATTGCTATCATCCTGACTGTCTGTCCATTCTGCTAAACTATCAATGTCCTGTTTCAGTCAATTACTATCATCCTGACTGTCTGTCCATTCTGCGAAACTATCAATGTCCTGTTTCAGTCAATTACTATCATCCTGACTGTCTGTCCATTCTGCTAAACTATCCATGTCCTGTTTCAGTCAATTACTATCATCCTGACTCTCTGTCCATTCTGCTAAACTATCAATGTCCTGTTTCAGTCAATTACTATCATCCTGACTGTCTGTCCATTCTGCTAAACAATCCATGTCCTGTTTCAGTCAATTACTATCATCCTGACTCTCTGTCCATTCTGCTAAACTATCAATGTCCTGTTTCAGTCAATTACTATCATCCTGACTGTCTGTCCATTCTGCTAAACTATCCATGTACTGTTTCAGTCAATTACTATCATCCTGACTGTCTGTCCATTCAGCTAAACTATCAGTCTCCTGTTTCAGTCAATTACTATCATCCTGACTGTCTGTCCATTCTGCTAAACTATCAATGTACTGTTTCAGTCAATTACTATCATCCTGACTGTCTGTCCATTCTGCTAAACTATCCATGTCCTGTTTCGGTCAATTACTATCATCCTGACTGTCTATCCCTTCTGCTAAACTATCCATGTCCTGTTTCAGTCAATTACTATCATCCTGACTGTCTGTCCATTTTGCTAAACTATCCATGTCCTGTTTCAGTCAACTAATATCATCCTGACTGTCTGTCCATTCTGCTAAACTATCAATGTCCTGTTTCAGTCAATTACTGTCATCCTGACTGTCTGTCCATTCTGCTAAACTATCCATGTCCTGTTTCAGTCAACTACTATCATCCTGACTGTCTGTCCATTCTGCTAAACTATCAATGTCCTGTTTCAGTCATTTACTATCATCCTGACTGTCTGTCCATTCAGCTAATCTATCCATGTCTTGTTTCAGTCAATGACTATCATCCTGACTGTCTGTCCATTCTGCTAAACTATCAATGTCCTGTTTCAGTCAATTACTATCATGGTGACTGTCTGTCCATTCTGCTAAACTATCAATGTCCTGTTTCAGTCAATTACTATCATCCTGACTGTCTGTCCATTCTGCTAAACTATCAATGTCCTGTTTCAGTCAATTACTATCATCCTGACTCTCTGTCCATTCTGCTAAATTATCAATGTCCTGTTTCAGTCAATTACTATCATCCTGACTCTCTGTCCATTCTGCTAAACTACCCATGTCCTGTTTCAGTCATTTACTATCATCCTGACTCTCTGTCCATTCTGCTAAACTATCCATGTCCTGTTTCAGTCAATTACTATCATCCTAACTGTCTGTCCATTCTGCTAAACTATCAATGTCCTGTTTCAGTCCATTACTATCATCCTGACTGTCTGTCCATTCTGCTAAACTATCCATGTCCTGTTTCAGTCAATTGCTATCATCCTGACTGTCTGTCCATTCTGCTAAACTATCAATGTCCTGTTTCAGTCAATTACTATCATCCTGACTGTCTGTCCAATCTGCTAAACTATCAATGTCCTGTTTCAGTCAATTACTATCATCCTGACTGTCTGTCCATTCTGCTAAACTATCCATGTCCTGTTTCAGTCAATTACTATCATCCTGACTGTCTGTCCATTCTGCTAAACTATCAATGTCCTGTTTCAGTCAATTACTATCATCCTGACTGTCTGTCCATTCTGCTAAACTATCCATGTCCTGTTTCAGTCAATTACTATCATCCTGACTCTCTGTCCATTCTGCTAAACTATCAATGTCCTGTTTCAGTCAATTACTATCATCCTGACTGTCTGTCCATTCTGCTAAACTATCCATGTACTGTTTCAGTCAATTACTATCATCCTGACTGTCTGTCCATTCAGCTAAACTATCAGTCTCCTGTTTCAGTCAATTACTATCATCCTGACTGTCTGTCCATTCTGCTAAACTATCAATGTACTGTTTCAGTCAATTACTATCATCCTGACTGTCTGTCCATTCTGCTAAACTATCCATGTCCTGTTTCAGTCAATTACTATCATCCTGACTGTCTATCCCTTCTGCTAAACTATCCATGTCCTGTTTCAGTCAATTACTATCATCCTGACTGTCTGTCCATTTTGCTAAACCATCCATGTCCTGTTTCAGTCAACTACTATCATCCTGACTGTCTGTCCATTCTGCTGAACTATCAATGTCCTGTTTCAGTCAATTACTGTCATCCTGACTGTCTGTCCATTCTGCTAAACTATCCATGTCCTGTTTCAGTCAACTACTATCATCCTGACTGTCTGTCCATTCTGCTAAACTATCAATGTCCTGTTTCAGTCAATTACTATCATCCTGACTGTCTGTCCAGTCTGCTAAACTATCAATGTCCTGTTTCAGTCAATTACTATCATCCTGACTGTCTGTCCATTCTGCTAAACTATCAATGTCCTATTTCAGTCAATTACTATCATCCTGACTGTCTATCCATTCTGCTGAACTATCAATGTCCTGTTTCAGTCAATTACTATCATCCTGACTGTCTATCCATTCTGCTAAACTATCAATGTCCTGTTTCAGTCAATTACTATCATCCTGACTGTCTGTCCATTCTGCTAAACTATCCATGTCCTGTTACAGTCAATTACTATCATACTGACTCTCTGTCCATTCTGCTAAACTATCAATGTCCTGTTTCAGTCAATTACTATCATCCTGACTGTCTGTCCATTCTGCTAAACTATCAATGTCCTGTTTCAATCAATTACTATCATCCTGACTGTCTATCCATTCTGCTAAACTATCAATGTCCTGTTTCAATCAATTACTATCATCCTGACTGTCTGTCCATTCTGGTAAACTATCAATGTCCTGTTTCAGTCAATTACTATCATCCTGACTGTCTGTCCATTCTGCTAAACTATCAATGTCCTGTTTCAGTCAATTACTATCATCCCGACTGTCTGTCCATTCTGCTAAACTATCAATGTCCTGTTTCAGTCAATTACTATCATCCTGACTGTCTGTCCATTCTGCTAAACTATCCATGTCCTGTTTCAGTCAATTACTATCATCCTGACTCTCTGTCCATTCTGCTAAACTATCAATGTCCTGTTTCAGTCAATTACTGTCATCCTGACTGTCTGTCCATTCTGCTAAACTATCAATGTCCTGTTTCAATCAATTACTATCATCCTGACTGTCTGTCCATTCTGCTAAACTATCAATGTCCTGTTTCAATCAATTACTATCATCCTGACTGTCTGTCCATTCTGCTAAACTATCAATGTACTGTTTCAGTCAATTACTATCATCCTGACTGTCTGTCCATTCTGCTAAACTATCCATGTCCTGTTTCGGTCAATTACTATCATCCTGACTGTCTATCCCTTCTGCTAAACTATCCATGTCCTGTTTCAGTCAATTACTATCATCCTGACTGTCTGTCCATTTTGCTAAACTATCCATGTCCTGTTTCAGTCAACTAATATCATCCTGACTGTCTGTCCATTCTGCTAAACTATCAATGTCCTGTTTCAGTCAATTACTGTCATCCTGACTGTCTGTCCATTCTGCTAAACTATCCATGTCCTGTTTCAGTCAACTACTATCATCCTGACTGTCTGTCCATTCTGCTAAACTATCAATGTCCTGTTTCAGTCATTTACTATCATCCTGACTGTCTGTCCATTCAGCTAATCTATCCATGTCTTGTTTCAGTCAATGACTATCATCCTGACTGTCTGTCCATTCTGCTAAACTATCAATGTCCTGTTTCAGTCAATTACTATCATCCTGACTGTCTGTCCATTCTGCTAAACTATCAATGTCCTGTTTCAGTCAATTACTATCATCCTGACTGTCTGTCCATTCTGCTAAACTATCAATGTCCTGTTTCAGTCAATTACTATCATCCTGACTCTCTGTCCATTCTGCTAAATTATCAATGTCCTGTTTCAGTCAATTACTATCATCCTGACTCTCTGTCCATTCTGCTAAACTACCCATGTCCTGTTTCAGTCATTTACTATCATCCTGACTCTCTGTCCATTCTGCTAAACTATCCATGTCCTGTTTCAGTCAATTACTATCATCCTAACTGTCTGTCCATTCTGCTAAACTATCAATGTCCTGTTTCAGTCCATTACTATCATCCTGACTGTCTGTCCATTCTGCTAAACTATCCATGTCCTGTTTCAGTCAATTGCTATCATCCTGACTGTCTGTCCATTCTGCTAAACTATCAATGTCCTGTTTCAGTCAATTACTATCATCCTGACTGTCTGTCCAATCTGCTAAACTATCAATGTCCTGTTTCAGTCAATTACTATCATCCTGACTGTCTGTCCATTCTGCTAAACTATCCATGTCCTGTTTCAGTCAATTACTATCATCCTGACTGTCTGTCCATTCTGCTAAACTATCAATGTCCTGTTTCAGTCAATTACTATCATCCTGACTGTCTGTCCATTCTGCTAAACTATCCATGTCCTGTTTCAGTCAATTACTATCATCCTGACTCTCTGTCCATTCTGCTAAACTATCAATGTCCTGTTTCAGTCAATTACTATCATCCTGACTGTCTGTCCATTCTGCTAAACTATCCATGTACTGTTTCAGTCAATTACTATCATCCTGACTGTCTGTCCATTCAGCTAAACTATCAGTCTCCTGTTTCAGTCAATTACTATCATCCTGACTGTCTGTCCATTCTGCTAAACTATCAATGTACTGTTTCAGTCAATTACTATCATCCTGACTGTCTGTCCATTCTGCTAAACTATCCATGTCCTGTTTCAGTCAATTACTATCATCCTGACTGTCTATCCCTTCTGCTAAACTATCCATGTCCTGTTTCAGTCAATTACTATCATCCTGACTGTCTGTCCATTTTGCTAAACCATCCATGTCCTGTTTCAGTCAACTACTATCATCCTGACTGTCTGTCCATTCTGCTGAACTATCAATGTCCTGTTTCAGTCAATTACTGTCATCCTGACTGTCTGTCCATTCTGCTAAACTATCCATGTCCTGTTTCAGTCAACTACTATCATCCTGACTGTCTGTCCATTCTGCTAAACTATCAATGTCCTGTTTCAGTCAATTACTATCATCCTGACTGTCTGTCCAGTCTGCTAAACTATCAATGTCCTGTTTCAGTCAATTACTATCATCCTGACTGTCTGTCCATTCTGCTAAACTATCAATGTCCTATTTCAGTCAATTACTATCATCCTGACTGTCTATCCATTCTGCTGAACTATCAATGTCCTGTTTCAGTCAATTACTATCATCCTGACTGTCTATCCATTCTGCTAAACTATCAATGTCCTGTTTCAGTCAATTACTATCATCCTGACTGTCTGTCCATTCTGCTAAACTATCCATGTCCTGTTACAGTCAATTACTATCATACTGACTCTCTGTCCATTCTGCTAAACTATCAATGTCCTGTTTCAGTCAATTACTATCATCCTGACTGTCTGTCCATTCTGCTAAACTATCAATGTCCTGTTTCAATCAATTACTATCATCCTGACTGTCTATCCATTCTGCTAAACTATCAATGTCCTGTTTCAATCAATTACTATCATCCTGACTGTCTGTCCATTCTGGTAAACTATCAATGTCCTGTTTCAGTCAATTACTATCATCCTGACTGTCTGTCCATTCTGCTAAACTATCAATGTCCTGTTTCAGTCAATTACTATCATCCCGACTGTCTGTCCATTCTGCTAAACTATCAATGTCCTGTTTCAGTCAATTACTATCATCCTGACTGTCTGTCCATTCTGCTAAACTATCCATGTCCTGTTTCAGTCAATTACTATCATCCTGACTCTCTGTCCATTCTGCTAAACTATCAATGTCCTGTTTCAGTCAATTACTATCATCCTGACTGTCTGTCCATTCTGCTAAACTATCAATGTCCTGTTTCAATCAATTACTATCATCCTGACTGTCTGTCCATTCTGCTAAACTATCAATGTCCTGTTTCAATCAATTACTATCATCCTGACTGTCTGTCCATTCTGCTAAACTATCAATGTCCTGTTTCAGTCAATTACTATCATCCTGACTGTCTGTCCATTCTGCTAAACTATCCATGTCCTGTTTCAGTCAATTACTATCATCCTGACTGTCTATCCATTCTGCTAAACTATCCATGTCCTGTTTCAGTGAATTACTATCATCCTGACTGTCTGTCCATTCTGCTAAACTATCCATGTCCTGTTTCAGTCAATTACTATCATCCTGACTGTCTGTCCATTCTGCTAAACTATCCATGTCCTGTTTCAGTCAATTACTATCATCCTGACTGTCTGTCCATTCTGCTAAACTATCAATGTCCTGTTTCAGTCAATTACTATCATCCTGACTGTCTGTCCATTCTGCGAAACTATCAATGTCCTGTTTCAGTCAATTGCTATCATCCTGACTGTCTGTCCATTCTGCTAAACTATCAATGTCCTATTTCAGTCAATTACTATCATCCTGACTGTCTGTCCATTCTGCTAAACTATCAATGTCCTGTTTCAGTCAATTACTATCATCCTGACTCTCTGTCCATTCTGCTAAACTACCCATGTCCTGTTTCTGTCATTTACTATCATCCTGACTCTCTGTCCATTCTGCTAAACTATCCATGTCCTGTTTCAGTCAATTACTATCATCCTGACTGTCTGTCCATTCTGCTAAACTATCCATGTCCTGTTTCAGTCAATTACTATCATCCTGACTGTCTGTCCATTCTGCTAAACTATCCATGTCCTGTTTCAGTCAATTGCTATCATCCTGACTGTCTGTCCATTCTGCTAAACTATCCATGTCCTGTTTCAGTCAATTACTATCATCCTGACTGTCTGTCCATTCTGCTAAACTATCAATGTCCTGTTTCAGTCAATTACTATCATCCTGACTGTCTGTCCATTCTGCTGAACTATCAATGTCCTGTTTCAGTCAATTGCTATCATCCTGACTGTCTATCCCTTCTGCTAAACTATCCATGTCCTGTTTCAGTCAATTGCTGTCATCCTGACTGTCTGTCCATTCTGCTAAACTATCCATGTCCTGTTTCAGTCAACTACTATCATCCTGACTGTCTGTCCATTCTGCTAAACTATCAATGTCCTGTTTCAGTCAATTACTATCATCCTGACTGTCTGTTCCGTCTGCTAAACTATCAATGTCCTGTTTCAGTCAATTACTATCATCTTGACTGTCTGTCCATTCTGCTAAACTATCAATGTCCTATTTCAGTCAATTACTATCATCCTGACTGTCTATCCATTCTGCTGAACTATCAATGTCCTGTTTCAGTCAATTACTATCATCCTGACTGTCTATCCATTCTGCTAAACTATCAATGTCCTGTTTCGGTCAATTACTATCAGCCTGACTGTCTGTCCATTCTGCTAAACTATCCATGTCCTGTTTCAGTCAATTACTATCATCCTGACTCTCTGTCCATTCTGCTAAACTATCAATGTCCTGTTTCAGTCAATTACTATCATCCTGACTGTCTGTCCATTCTGCTAAACTATCAATGTCCTGTTTCAATCAATTACTATCATCCTGACTGTCTGTCCATTCTGCTAAACTATCAATGTCCTGTTTCAATCAATTACTATCATCCTGACTGTCTGTCCATTCTGGTAAACTATCAATGTCCTGTTTCAGTCAATTACTATCATCCTGACTGTCTGTCCATTCTGCTAAACTATCAATGTCCTGTTTCAGTCAATTACTATCATCCTGACTGTCTGTCCATTCTGCTAAACTATCAATGTCCTGTTTCAGTCAATTACTATCATCCTGACTGTCTGTCCATTCTGCTAAACTATCCATGTCCTGTTTCAGTCAATTACTATCATCCTGACTCTCTGTCCATTCTGCTAAACTATCAATGTCCTGTTTCAGTCAATTACTATCATCCTGACTGTCTGTCCATTCTGCTAAACTATCAATGTCCTGTTTCAATCAATTACTATCATCCTGACTGTCTGTCCATTCTGCTAAACTATCAATGTCCTGTTTCAGTCAATTACTATCATCCTGACTGTCTGTCCATTCTGCTAAACTATCCATGTCCTGTTTCAGTCAATTACTATCATCCTGACTGTCTGTCCATTCTGCTAAACTATCCATGTCCTGTTTCAGTCAATTACTATCATCCTGACTGTCTGTCCATTCTGCTAAACTATCCATGTCCTGTTTCAGTCAATTACTATCATCCTGACTGTCTGTCCATTCTGCTAAACTATCCATGTCCTGTTTCAGTCAATTACTATCATCCTGACTATCTGTCCATTCTGCTAAACTATCAATGTCCTGTTTCAGTCAATTACTATCAAACTGACTGTCTGTCCATTCTGCTAAACTATCAATGTCCTGTTTCAGTCAATTGCTATCATCCTGACTGTCTGTCCATTCTGCTAAACTATCAATGTCCTGTTTCAGTCAATTACTATCATCCTGACTGTCTGTCCATTCTGCTAAACTATCAATGTCCTGTTTCAGTCAATTACTATCATCCTGACTGTCTGTCCATTCTGCTAAACTATCCATGTCCTGTTTCAGTCAATTACTATCATCCTGACTCTCTGTCCATTCTGCTAAACTATCAATGTCCTGTTTCAGTCAATTACTATCATCCTGACTGTCTGTCCATTCTGCTAAACTATCCATGTCCTGTTTCAGTCAATTACTATCATCCTGACTCTCTGTCCATTCTGCTAAACTATCAATGTCCTGTTTCAGTCAATTACTATCATCCTGACTGTCTGTCCATTCTGCTAAACTATCCATGTACTGTTTCAGTCAATTACTATCATCCTGACTGTCTGTCCATTCAGCTAAACTATCAGTCTCCTGTTTCAGTCAATTACTATCATCCTGACTGTCTGTCCATTCTGCTAAACTATCAATGTACTGTTTCAGTCAATTACTATCATCCTGACTGTCTGTCCATTCTGCTAAACTATCCATGTCCTGTTTCAGTCAATTACTATCATCCTGACTGTCTATCCCTTCTGCTAAACTATCCATGTCCTGTTTCAGTCAATTACTATCATCCTGACTGTCTGTCCATTTTGCTAAACTATCCATGTCCTGTTTCAGTCAACTACTATCATCCTGACTGTCTGTCCATTCTGCTAAACTATCAATGTCCTGTTTCAGTCAATTACTATCATCCTGACTGTCTGTCCATTCTGCTAAACTATCCATGTCCTGTTTCAGTCAATTACTATCATCCTGACTCTCTGTCCATTCTGCTAAACTATCAATGTCCTGTTTCAGTCAATTACTATCATCCTGACTGTCTGTCCATTCTGCTAAACTATCCATGTCCTGTTTCAGTCAATTACTATCATCCTGACTCTCTGTCCATTCTGCTAAACTATCAATGTCCTGTTTCAGTCAATTACTATCATCCTGACTGTCTGTCCATTCTGCTAAACTATCCATGTACTGTTTCAGTCAATTACTATCATCCTGACTGTCTGTCCATTCAGCTAAACTATCAGTCTCCTGTTTCAGTCAATTACTATCATCCTGACTGTCTGTCCATTCTGCTAAACTATCAATGTACTGTTTCAGTCAATTACTATCATCCTGACTCTCTGTCCATTCTGCTAAACTATCAATGTCCTGTTTCAGTCAATTACTATCATCCTGACTGTCTGTCCATTCTGCTAAACTATCCATGTACTGTTTCAGTCAATTACTATCATCCTGACTGTCTGTCCATTCAGCTAAACTATCAGTCTCCTGTTTCAGTCAATTACTATCATCCTGACTGTCTGTCCATTCTGCTAAACTATCAATGTACTGTTTCAGTCAATTACTATCATCCTGACTGTCTGTCCATTCTGCTAAACTATCCATGTCCTGTTTCAGTCAATTACTATCATCCTGACTGTCTATCCCTTCTGCTAAACTATCAATGTCCTGTTTCAGTCAATTACTGTCATCCTGACTGTCTGTCCATTCTGCTAAACTATCCATGTCTTGTTTCAGTCAACTACTATCATCCTGACTGTCTGTCCATTCTGCTAAACTATCAATGTCCTGTTTCAGTCATTTACTATCATCCTGACTGTCTGTCCATTCAGCTAATCTATCCATGTCTTGTTTCAGTCAATGACTATCATCCTGACTGTCTGTCCATTCTGCTAAACTATCAATGTCCTATTTCAGTCAATTACTATCATCCTGACTGTCTGTCCATTCTGCTAAACTACCCATGTCCTGTTTCAGTCATTTACTATCATCCTGACTCTCTGTCCATTCCGCTAAACTATCCATGTCCTGTTTCAGTCAATTACTATCATCCTGACTGTCTGTCCATTCTGCTAAACTATCCATGTCCTGTTTCAGTCAATTACTATCATCCTGACTGTCTGTCCATTCTGCTAAACTATCCATGTCCTGTTTCAGTCAATTACTATCATCCTGACTGTCTGTCCATTCTGCTAAACTATCAATGTCCTGTTTCAGTCAATTACAGTCATCCTGACTGTCTGTCCATTCTGCTACACAATCCATGTCCTCTTTCAGTCAATTACTATCATCCTGACTGTCTGTCCATTCTGCTAAACTATCCATGTCCTTTTTCAGTCAATTACTATCATCCTGACTGTCTGTCCATTCTGCTAAACTATCAATGTCCTGTTTCGGTCAATTACTGTCATCCTGACTGTCTGTCCATTCTGCTAAACTATCAATGTCCTGTTTCAGTCAATTGCTATCATCCTGACTGTCTGTCCATTCTGCTAAACTATCAATGTCCTGTTTCAGTCAATTACTATCATCCTGACTGTCTGTCCATTCTGCTAAACTATCAATGTCCTGTTTCAGTCAATTACTATCATCCTGACTGTCTGTCCATTCCGCTAAACTATCCATGTCCTGTTTCAGTCAATTACTATCATCCTGACTCTCTGTCCATTCTGCTAAACTATCAATGTCCTGTTTCAGTCAATTACTATCATCCTGACTGTCTGTCCATTCTGCTAAACTATCCATGTCCTGTTTCAGTCAATTACTATCATCCTGACTCTCTGTCCATTCTGCTAAACTATCAATGTCCTGTTTCAGTCAATTACTATCATCCTGACTGTCTGTCCATTCTGCTAAACTATCCATGTACTGTTTCAGTCAATTACTATCATCCTGACTGTCTGTCCATTCAGCTAAACTATCAGTCTCCTGTTTCAGTCAATTACTATCATCCTGACTGTCTGTCCATTCTGCTAAACTATCAATGTACTGTTTCAGTCAATTACTATCATCCTGACTGTCTGTCCATTCTGCTAAACTATCCACGTCCTGTTTCAGTCAATTACTATCATCCTGACTGTCTATCCCTTCTGCTAAACTATCCATGTCCTGTTTCAGTCAATTACTATCATCCTGACTGTCTGTCCATTTTGCTAAACTATCCATGTCCTGTTTCAGTCAACTACTATCATCCTGACTGTCTGTCCATTCTGCTAAACTATCAATGTCCTCTTTCAGTCAATTACTGTCATCCTGACTGTCTGTCCATTCTGCTAAACTATCCATGTCCTGTTTCAGTCAACTACTATCATCCTGACTGTCTGTCCATTCTGCTAAACTATCAATGTCCTGTTTCAGTCATTTACTATCATCCTGACTGTCTGTCCATTCAGCTAATCTATCCATGTCTTGTTTCAGTCAATTACTATCATCCTGACTGTCTGTCCATTCTGCTAAACTATCAATGTCCTGTTTCAGTCATTTACTATCATCCTGACTGTCTGTCCATTCAGCTAATCTATCCATGTCTTGTTTCAGTCATTTACTATCATCCTGACTGTCTGTCCATTCAGCTAATCTATCCATGTCTTGTTTCAGTCAATTACTATCATCCTGACTGTCTGTCCATTCTGCTAAACTATCAATGTCCTATTTCAGTCAATTACTATCATCCTGACTGTCTGTCCATTCTGCTAAACTATCAATGTCCTGTTTCAGTCAATTACTATCATCCTGACTCTCTGTCCATTCTGCTAAATTATCAATGTCCTGTTTCAGTCAATTACTATCATCCTGACTCTCTGTCCATTCTGCTAAACTACCCATGTCCTGTTTCAGTCATTTACTATCATCCTGACTCTCTGTCCATTCTGCTAAACTATCCATGTCCTGTTTCAGTCAATTACTATCATCCTGACTCTCTGTCCATTCTGCTAAACTATCAATGTCCTGTTTCAGTCAATTACTATCATCTTGACTCTCTGTCCATTCTGCTAAACTACCCATGTCCTGTTTCAGTCATTTACTATCATCCTGACTCTCTGTCCATTCTGCTAAACTATCAATGTCCTGTTTCAGTCAATTACTATCATCCTGACTGTCTGTCCATTCTGCTAAACTATCCATGTCCTGTTTCAGTCAATTGCTATCATCCTGACTGTCTGTCCATTCTGCAAAACTATCAATGTCCTGTTTCAGTCAATTACTATCATCCTGACTGTCTGTCCATTCTGCTAAACTATCCACGTCCTGTTTCAGTCAATTGCTATCATCCTGACTGTCTGTCCATTCTGCTAAACTATCCATGTCCTGCTTCAGTCAATTGCTATCATCCTGACTGTCTGTCCATTCTGCTAAACTATCAATGTCCTGTTTCAGTCAATTACTATCATCCTGACTGTCTGTCCATTCTGCTAAACTATCCACGTCCTGTTTCAGTCAATTACTATCATCCTGACTCTCTGTCCATTCTGCTAATCTATCCATGTCCTGTTTCAGTCATTTACTATCATCCTGACTGTCTGTCCATTCTGCTAATTTATCAATGTCCTGTTTCAGTCAATTACTATCATCCAGACTGTCTGTCCATTCTGCTAATTTATCAATGTCCTGTTTCAGTCAATTACTATCATCCTGACTGTCTGTCCATTCTGCTAATCTATCCATGTCCTGTTTCAGTCAATTACTATCATCCTGACTGTCTATCCATTCGGCTAAACTATTCTTGTCCTGTTTCAGTCATTTACTATCATCCTGACTGTCTGTCCATTCTGCTGAACTATCAATGTCCTGTTTCAGTCATTTACTATCATCCTGACTGTCTGTTCATTCTGCTGAACTATTCATGTCCTGTTTCAGTCATTTACTATCATCCTGACTGTCTGTCCATTCTGCTAAACTATCAATGTCCTGTTTCAGTCAATTACTATCATCCTGACTGTCTATCCATTCTGCTAAACTATTCATGTCCTGTTTCAGTCATTTACTATCATCCTGACTGTCTGTCCATTCTGCTAAACTATCAATGTCCTGTTTCAGTCGTTTACTATCATCCTGACTATCTGTCCATTCTGCTAAACTATCAATGTCCTGTTTCAGTCATTTACTATCATCCTGACTGTCTGTCCATTCTGCTGAACTATTCATGTCCTGTTTCAGTCATTTACTATCATCCTGACTGTCTGTCCATTCTGCTAAACTATCCATGTCCTGTTTCAGTCAATTACTATCATCCTGACTGTCTATCCCTTCTGCTAAACTATCCATGTCCTGTTTCAGTCAATTACTATCATGCTGACTGTCTGTCCATTTTGCTAAACTATCCATGTCCTGTTTCAGTCAACTACTATCATCCTGACTGTCTGTCCATTCTGCTAAACTATCAATGTCCTGTTTCAGTCAATTACTGTCATCCTGACTGTCTGTCCATTCTGCTAAACTATCCATGTCCTGTTTCAGTCAACTACTATCATCCTGACTGTCTGTCCATTCTGCTAAACTATCAATGTCCTGTTTCAGTCATTTACTATCATCCTGACTGTCTGTCCATTCAGCTAATCTATCCATGTCTTGTTTCAGTCAATGACTATCATCCTGACTGTCTGTCCATTCTGCTAAACTATCAATGTCCTATTTCAGTCAATTACTATCATCCTGACTGTCTGTCCATTCTGCTAAACTATCAATGTCCTGTTTCAGTCAATTACTATCATCCTGACTCTCTGTCCATTCTGCTAAATTATCAATGTCCTTTTTCAGTCAATTACTATCATCCTGACTCTCTGTCCTTTCTGCTAAACTACCCATGTCCTGTTTCAGTCATTTACTATCATCCTGACTCTCTGTCCATTCTGCTAAACTATCCATGTCCTGTTTCAGTCAATTACTATCATCCTGACTGTCTGTCCATTCTGCTAAACTATCCATGTCCTGTTTCAGTCAATTACTATCATCCTGACTGTCTGTCCATTCTGCTAAACTATCCATGTCCTGTTTCAGTCAATTACTATCATCCTGACTGTCTGTCCATTCTGCTAAACTATCCATGTCCTGTTTCAGTCAATTACTATCATCCTGACTGTCTGTCCATTCTGCTAAACTATCAATGTCCTGTTTCAGTCAATTACTATCATCCTGACTGTCTGTCCATTCTGCTAAACTATCAATGTCCTGTTTCAGTCAATTGCTATCATCCTGACTGTCTGTCCATTCTGCTAAACTATCAATGTCCTGTTTCAGTCAATTACTATCATCCTGACTGTCTGTCCATTCTGCTAAACTATCAATGTCCTGTTTCAGTCAATTACTATCATCCTGACTGTCTGTCCATTCTGCTAAACTATCCATGTCCTGTTTCAGTCAATTACTATCATCCTGACTCTCTGTCCATTCTGCTAAACTATCAATGTCCTGTTTCAGTCAATTACTATCATCCTGACTGTCTGTCCATTCTGCTAAACTATCCATGTCCTGTTTCAGTCAATTACTATCATCCTGACTCTCTGTCCATTCTGCTAAACTATCAATGTCCTGTTTCAGTCAATTACTATCATCCTGACTGTCTGTCCATTCTGCTAAACTATCCATGTACTGTTTCAGTCAATTACTATCATCCTGACTGTCTGTCCATTCAGCTAAACTATCAGTCTCCTGTTTCAGTCAATTACTATCATCCTGACTGTCTGTCCATTCTGCTAAACTATCAATGTACTGTTTCAGTCAATTACTATCATCCTGACTGTCTGTCCATTCTGCTAAACTATCCACGTCATGTTTCAGTCAATTACTATCATCCTTACTGTCTATCCCTTCTGCTAAACTATCCATGTCCTGTTTCAGTCTATTACTATCATCCTGACTGTCTGTCCATTTTGCTAAACTATCCATGTCCTGTTTCAGTCAACTACTATCATCCTGACTGTCTGTCCATTCTGCTAAACTATCAATGTCCTGTTTCAGTCAATTACTGTCATCCTGACTGTCTGTCCATTCTGCTAAACTATCCATGTCCTGTTTCAGTCAACTACTGTCATCCTGACTGTCTGTCCATTCTGCTAAACTATCAATGTCCTGTTTCAGTCATTTACTATCATCCTGACTGTCTGTCCATTCAGCTAATCTATCCATGTCTTGTTTCAGTCAATGACTATCATCCTGACTGTCTGTCCATTCTGCTAAACTATCAATGTCCTATTTCAGTCAATTACTATCATCCTGACTGTCTGTCCATTCTGCTAAACCATCAATGTCCTGTTTCAGTCAATTACTATCATCCTGACTCTCTGTCCATTCTGCTAAATTATCAATGTCCTGTTTCAGTCAATTACTATCATCCTGACTCTCTGTCCATTCTGCTAAACTACCCATGTCCTGTTTCAGTCATTTACTATCATCCTGACTCTCTGTCCATTCTGCTAAACTATCCATGTCCTGTTTCAGTCAATTACTATCATCCTGACTCTCTGTCCATTCTGCTAAACTATCAATGTCCTGTTTCAGTCAATTACTATCATCTTGACTCTCTGTCCATTCTGCTAAACTACCCATGTCCTGTTTCAGTCATTTACTATCATCCTGACTCTCTGTCCATTCTGCTAAACTATCAATGTCCTGTTTCAGTCAATTACTATCATCCTGACTCTCTGTCCATTCTGCGAATCTATCTATGTCCTGTTTCAGTCAATTGCTATCATCCTGACTGTCTGACCATTCTGCTAAACTATCCATGTCCTGTTTCAGTCAATTGCTATCATCCTGACTGTCTGTCCATTCTGCTAAACTATCAATGTCCTGTTTCAGTCAATTACTATCATCCTGACTGTCTGTCCATTCTGCTAAACTATCCACGTCCTGTTTCAGTCAATTACTATCATCCTGACTCTCTGTCCATTCTGCTAATCTATCCATGTCCTGTTTCAGTCATTTACTATCATCCTGACTGTCTGTCCATTCTGCTAATTTATCAATGTCCTGTTTCAGTCAATTACTATCATCCAGACTGTCTGTCCATTCTGCTAATTTATCAATGTCCTGTTTCAGTCAATTACTATCATCCTGACTGTCTGTCCATTCTGCTAATCTATCCATGTCCTGTTTCAGTCAATTACTATCATCCTGACTGTCTATCCATTCTGCTAAACTATTCATGTCCTGTTTCAGTCATTTACTATCATCCTGACTGTCTGTCCATTCTGCTGAACTATCAATGTCCTGTTTCAGTCATTTACTATCATCCTGACTGTCTGTTCATTCTGCTGAACTATTCATGTCCTGTTTCAGTCATTTACTATCATCCTGACTGTCTGTCCATTCTGCTAAACTATCAATGTCCTGTTTCAGTCAATTACTATCATCCTGACTGTCTATCCATTCTGCTAAACTATTCATGTCCTGTTTCAGTCATTTACTATCATCCTGACTGTCTGTCCATTCTGCTAAACTATCAATGTCCTGTTTCAGTCGTTTACTATCATCCTGACTATCTGTCCATTCTGCTAAACTATCAATGTCCTGTTTCAGTCATTTACTATCATCCTGACTGTCTGTCCATTCTGCTGAACTATTCATGTCCTGTTTCAGTCATTTACTATCATCCTGACTGTCTGTCCATTCTGCTGAACTATCAATGTCCTGTTTCAGTCATTTACTATCATCCTGACTGTCTGTCCATTCTGCTAAACTATCAATGTCCTGTTTCAGTCAATTACTATCATCCTGACTCTCTGTCCATTCTGCTAATCTATCCATGTCCTGTTTCAGTCAATTGCTATCATCCTGACTGTCTGTCCATTCTGCTAAACTATCAATGTCCTGTTTCAGTCAATTACTATCATCCTGAATGTCTGTCCATTCTGCTAAACTATCCATGTCCTGTTTCAGTCAATTACTATCATACAGACTGTCTGTCCATTCTGCTAATTTATCAATGTCCTGTTTCAGTCAATTACTATCATCCTGATGTCTATCCATTCTGGTATACTATCCACGTCCTGTTTCAGTCAATTACTATCATCCTGACTCTCTGTCCATTCTGCTAATCTATCCATTTCCTGTTTCAGTCAATTACTATCATCCTGACTATCTGTCCATTCTGCTAATTTATCAATGTCCTGTTTCAGTCAATTACTATCATCCAGACTGTCTGTCCATTCTGCTAAACTATCAATGTCCTGTTTCAGTCAATTACTATCATCCTGACTGTCTGTCCATTCTGCTAAACTATCCATGTCCTGCTTCAGTCAATTACTGTCATCCTGAATCTCTGTCCATTCTGCTAAACTATGCATGTCCTGTTTCAGTCAATTATTATCATCCTGACTGTCTGTGCATTCTGCTAAACTATCAATGTCCTGTTTCAGTCAATTACTATCATCCTGACTGTCTATCCATTCTGCTAAACTATTCATGTCCTGTTTCAGTCATTTACTATCACCCTGACTGTCTATCCATTCTGCTAAACTAACAATGTCCTGTTTCAGTCAATTACTATCATCCTGACTCTCTGTCCATTCTGCTAATCTATCCATGTCCAGTTTCAGTCAATTACTATCATCCTGACTGTCTGTCCATTCTGCTAATTTATCAATGTCCTGTTTCAGTCAATTACTATCATCCAGACTGTCTGTCCATTCTGCTAAACTATCAATGTCCTGTTTCAGTCAATTACTATCATCCTGACTGTCTGTCCATTCTGCTAAACTATCCATGTCCTGCTTCAGTCAATTACTGTCATCCTGAATCTCTGTCCATTCTGCTAAACTATGCATGTCCTGTTTCAGTCAATTATTATCATCCTGACTGTCTGTGCATTCTGCTAAACTATCAATGTCCTGTTTCAGTCAATTACTATCATCCTGACTGTCCATTCTGCTAAACTATCAGTGTCCTGTTCCAGTCAATTACTATCATCCTGACTGTCTGTCCATTCTGCTAAACTATCAATGTCCTGTTTCAGTCAATTACTATCATCCTGACTGTCTGTCCATTCTGCTAAACTATCAATGTCCTGTTTCAGTCAATTACTATCATCCTGACTGTCTGTCCATTCTGCTAAACTGTCCATGTCCTGGTTCAGTCAATTACTATCATCCTGACTCTCTGTCCATTCTGCTAAACTATCAATGTCCTGTTTCAGTCAATTACTATCATCCTGACTGTCTGTCCATTCTGCTAAACTATCAATGGCCTGTTTCAGTCAATTACTATCATCCTGACTGTCCATTCTGCTAAACTATCAGTGTCCTGTTCCAGTCAATTACTATCATCCTGACTGTCTATCCATTCTGCTAAACTATCAATGTCCTGTTTCAGTCATTTACTTTCATCCTGACTGTCTGTCCATTCTGCTAAACTATCCATGTCCTGTTTCAGTCAATTACTATCATCCTGACTGTCTGTCCATTCTGCTAAACTATCCATGTCCTGTTTCAGTCAATTACTATCATCCTGGCTCTCTGTCCATTCTGCTAAACTATCAATGTCCTGTTTCAGTCAATTACTATCATCCTGACTGTCTATCCATTCTGCTAAACTATCCATGTCCTGTTTCAGTCAATTACTATCATCCTGACTGTCTGTCCATTCTGCTAAACTATCAATGTCCTGTTTCAGTCAATTACTATCATCCTGACTGTCTGTCCATTCTGCTAAACTATCCATGTCCTGTTTCAGTCAATTACTATCATCCTGACTGTCTGTCCATTCTGCTAAACTATCAATGTCCTGTTTCAGTCAATTACTATCATCCTGACTGTCTGTCCATTCTGCTAAACTATCAATGTCCTGTTTCAGTCAATTACTATCATCCTGACTCTCTGTCCATTCTGCTAAACTATCAATGTCCTGTTTCAGTCAATTACTATCATCCTGACTGTCGGTCCATTCTGCTAAACTATCAATGTCCTGTTTCAGTCAATTACTATCATCCTGACTGTCTGTCCATTATGCTAAACTATCCATGTCCTGTTTCAGTCAATTACTATCATCCTGACTGTCTGTCCATTCTGCTAAACTATCCATGTCCTGTTTCAGTCAATTACTATCATCCTGACTGTCGGTCCATTCTGCTAAACTATCAATGTCCTGTTTCAGTCAATTACTATCATCCTGACTTTCTGTCCATTCTGCTAAACTATCCATGTCCTGTTTCAGTCAATTACTATCATCCTGACTGTCTGTCCATTCTGCTAAACTATCAATGTCCTGTTTCAGTCAATTACTATCATCCTGTCTCACTGTCCATTCTGCTAAACTATCAATGTCCTGTTTCAGTCAATTACTATCATCCTGACTGTCGGTCCATTCTGCTAAATTATCCATGTCCTGTTTCAGTCAATTACTATCATCCTGACTGTCTGTCCATTCTGCAAAACTATCAATGTCCTGTTTCAGTCAATTACTATCATCCTGACTGTCTGTCCATTCTGCTAAACTATCCATGTCCTGTTTCAGTCAATTACTATCATCCTGACTGTCTGTCCATTCTGCTAAACTATCAATGTCCTGTTTCAGTCAATTACTATCATCCTGACTGTCTGTCCATTCTGCTAAACTATCAATGTCCTGTTTCAGTCAATTACTATCATCCTGACTCTCTGTCCATTCTGCTAAACTATCAATGTCCTGTTTCAGTCAATTACTATCATCCTGACTGTCGGTCCATTCTGCTAAACTATCAATGTCCTGTTTCAGTCAATTACTATCATCCTGACTGTCTGTCCATTATGCTAAACTATCCATGTCCTGTTTCAGTCAATTACTATCATCCTGACTGTCTGTCCATTCTGCTAAACTATCCATGTCCTGTTTCAGTCAATTACTATCATCCTGACTGTCGGTCCATTCTGCTAAACTATCAATGTCCTGTTTCAGTCAATTACTATCATCCTGACTTTCTGTCCATTCTGCTAAACTATCCATGTCCTGTTTCAGTCAATTACTATCATCCTGACTGTCTGTCCATTCTGCTAAACTATCAATGTCCTGTTTCAGTCAATTACTATCATCCTGTCTCACTGTCCATTCTGCTAAACTATCAATGTCCTGTTTCAGTCAATTACTATCATCCTGACTGTCGGTCCATTCTGCTAAATTATCAATGTCCTGTTTCAGTCAATTACTATCATCCTGACTGTCTGTCCATTCTGCTAAACTATCCATGTCCTGTTTCAGTCAATTACTATCATCCTGACTGTCTGTCCATTCTGCTAAACTATCCATGTCCTGTTTCAGTCAATTACTATCATCCTGACTGTCTGTCCATTCTGCTAAACTATCAATGTCCTGTTTCAGTCAATTACTATCATCCTGACTGTCTGTCCATTCTGCGAAACTATCCATGTCCTGTTTCAGTCAATTACTATCATCCTGACTGTCTGTCCATTCTGCTAAACTATCCATGTCCTGTTTCAGTCAATTACTATCATCCTGACTCTCTGTCCATTCTGCTAAACTATCAATGTCCTGTTTCAGTCAATTACTATCATCCTGACTGTCTGTCCATTCTGCTAAACTATCCATGTCCTGTTTCAGTCAATTACTATCATCCTGACTGTCTGTGCATTCTGCTAAACTATCCATGTCCTGTTTCAGTCAATTACTATCATCCTGACTGTCTGTCCTTTCTGCTAAACTATCAATGTCCTGTTTCAGTCAATTACTATCATCCTGACTGTCTGTCCATTCTGCTAAACTATCCATGTCCTGTTTCAGTCAATTACTATCATCCTGACTGTCTGTCCATTCTGCCAAACTATCCATGTCCTGTTTCAGTCAATTACTATCATCCTGACTGTCTGTCCTTTCTGCTAAACTATCAATGTCCTGTTTCAGACAATTACTATCATCTTGACTGTCTGTCCATTCTGCTAAACTATCCATGTCCTGTTTCAGTCAATTACTATCATCCTGACTGTCTGTCCATTCTGCTAAACTATCAATGTCCTGTTTCAGTAAATTACTATCATCCTGACTGTCTGTCCTTTCTGCTAAACTATCAATGTCCTGTTTCAGTAAATTACTATCATCCTGACTGTCTATCCATTCTGCTATACTATCCATGTCCTGTTTCAGTCAATTACTATCATCCTGACTGTCTATCCATTCTGCTAAACTATCCATGTCCTGTTTCAGTCAATTACTATCATCCTGACTGCCTGTCCATTCTGCTAAACTATCAATGTCCTGTTTCAGTCAATTACTATCATCCTGACTGCCTGTCCATTCTGCTAAACTATCAATGTCCTGTTTCAGTCAATTACTATCATCCTGACTGTCTGTCCATTCTGCTAAACTTTCAATGTCCTGTTTCAGTCAATTACTATCATCCTGACTGTCTGTCCATTCTGCTAAACTATCCATGTCCTGTTTCAGTCAATTACTATCATCCTGTCTGTCTGTCCAGTCTGCTAAACTATCCATGTCCTGTTTCAGTCAATTACTATCATCCTGACTGTCTGTCCATTCTGCTAAACTATCAATGTCCTGTTTCAGTCAATTACTATCATCCTGACTGTCTGTCCATTCTGCTAAACTATCAATGTCCTGTTTCAGTCAATTACTATCATCCTGACTGTCCATTCTGCTAAACTATCAGTGTCCTGTTCCAGTCAATTACTATCATCCTGACTGTCTATCCATTCTGCTAAACTATCAATGTCCTGTTTCAGTCATTTACTTTCATCCTGACTGTCTGTCCATTCTGCTAAACTATCCATGTCCTGTTTCAGTCAATTACTATCATCCTGACTGTCTGTCCATTCTGCTAAACTATCCATGTCCTGTTTCAGTCAATTACTATCATCCTGGCTCTCTGTCCATTCTGCTAAACTATCAATGTCCTGTTTCAGTCAATTACTATCATCCTGACTGTCTATCCATTCTGCTAAACTATCCATGTCCTGTTTCAGTCAATTACTATCATCCTGACTGTCTGTCCATTCTGCTAAACTATCAATGTCCTGTTTCAGTCAATTACTATCATCCTGACTGTCTGTCCATTCTGCTAAACTATCCATGTCCTGTTTCAGTCAATTACTATCATCCTGACTGTCTGTCCATTCTGCTAAACTATCAATGTCCTGTTTCAGTCAATTACTATCATCCTGACTGTCTGTCCATTCTGCTAAACTATCAATGTCCTGTTTCAGTCAATTACTATCATCCTGACTCTCTGTCCATTCTGCTAAACTATCAATGTCCTGTTTCAGTCAATTACTATCATCCTGACTGTCGGTCCATTCTGCTAAACTATCAATGTCCTGTTTCAGTCAATTACTATCATCCTGACTGTCTGTCCATTATGCTAATCTATCCATGTCCTGTTTCAGTCAATTACTATCATCCTGACTGTCTGTCCATTCTGCTAAACTATCCATGTCCTGTTTCAGTCAATTACTATCATCCTGACTGTCGGTCCATTCTGCTAAACTATCAATGTCCTGTTTCAGTCAATTACTATCATCCTGACTTTCTGTCCATTCTGCTAAACTATCCATGTCCTGTTTCAGTCAATTACTATCATCCTGACTGTCTGTCCATTCTGCTAAACTATCAATGTCCTGTTTCAGTCAATTACTATCATCCTGTCTCACTGTCCATTCTGCTAAACTATCAATGTCCTGTTTCAGTCAATTACTATCATCCTGACTGTCGGTCCATTCTGCTAAATTATCCATGTCCTGTTTCAGTCAATTACTATCATCCTGACTGTCTGTCCATTCTGCTAAACTATCAATGTCCTGTTTCAGTCAATTACTATCATCCTGACTGTCTGTCCATTCTGCTAAACTATCAATGTCCTGTTTCAGTCAATTACTATCATCCTGACTCTCTGTCCATTCTGCTAAACTATCAATGTCCTGTTTCAGTCAATTACTATCATCCTGACTGTCGGTCCATTCTGCTAAACTATCAATGTCCTGTTTCAGTCAATTACTATCATCCTGACTGTCTGTCCATTATGCTAAACTATCCATGTCCTGTTTCAGTCAATTACTATCATCCTGACTGTCTGTCCATTCTGCTAAACTATCCATGTCCTGTTTCAGTCAATTACTATCATCCTGACTGTCGGTCCATTCTGCTAAACTATCAATGTCCTGTTTCAGTCAATTACTATCATCCTGACTTTCTGTCCATTCTGCTAAACTATCCATGTCCTGTTTCAGTCAATTACTATCATCCTGACTGTCTGTCCATTCTGCTAAACTATCAATGTCCTGTTTCAGTCAATTACTATCATCCTGTCTCACTGTCCATTCTGCTAAACTATCAATGTCCTGTTTCAGTCAATTACTATCATCCTGACTGTCGGTCCATTCTGCTAAATTATCAATGTCCTGTTTCAGTCAATTACTATCATCCTGACTGTCTGTCCATTCTGCTAAACTATCCATGTCCTGTTTCAGTCAATTACTATCATCCTGACTGTCTGTCCATTCTGCTAAACTATCCATGTCCTGTTTCAGTCAATTACTATCATCCTGACTGTCTGTCCATTCTGCTAAACTATCAATGTCCTGTTTCAGTCAATTACTATCATCCTGACTGTCTGTCCATTCTGCGAAACTATCCATGTCCTGTTTCAGTCAATTACTATCATCCTGACTGTCTGTCCATTCTGCTAAACTATCCATGTCCTGTTTCAGTCAATTACTATCATCCTGACTCTCTGTCCATTCTGCTAAACTATCAATGTCCTGTTTCAGTCAATTACTATCATCCTGACTGTCTGTCCATTCTGCTAAACTATCCATGTCCTGTTTCAGTCAATTACTATCATCCTGACTGTCTGTGCATTCTGCTAAACTATCCATGTCCTGTTTCAGTCAATTACTATCATCCTGACTGTCTGTCCTTTCTGCTAAACTATCAATGTCCTGTTTCAGTCAATTACTATCATCCTGACTGTCTGTCCATTCTGCTAAACTATCCATGTCCTGTTTCAGTCAATTACTATCATCCTGACTGTCTGTCCATTCTGCCAAACTATCCATGTCCTGTTTCAGTCAATTACTATCATCCTGACTGTCTGTCCTTTCTGCTAAACTATCAATGTCCTGTTTCAGTCAATTACTATCATCTTGACTGTCTGTCCATTCTGCTAAACTATCCATGTCCTGTTTCAGTCAATTACTATCATCCTGACTGTCTGTCCATTCTGCTAAACTATCAATGTCCTGTTTCAGTAAATTACTATCATCCTGACTGTCTGTCCTTTCTGCTAAACTATCAATGTCCTGTTTCAGTAAATTACTATCATCCTGACTGTCTATCCATTCTGCTATACTATCCATGTCCTGTTTCAGTCAATTACTATCATCCTGACTGTCTATCCATTCTGCTAAACTATCCATGTCCTGTTTCAGTCAATTACTATCATCCTGACTGCCTGTCCATTCTGCTAAACTATCAATGTCCTGTTTCAGTCAATTACTATCATCCTGACTGCCTGTCCATTCTGCTAAACTATCAATGTCCTGTTTCAGTCAATTACTATCATCCTGACTGTCTGTCCATTCTGCTAAACTTTCAATGTCCTGTTTCAGTCAATTACTATCATCCTGACTGTCTGTCCATTCTGCTAAACTATCCATGTCCTGTTTCAGTCAATTACTATCATCCTGTCTGTCTGTCCAGTCTGCTAAAGTATCCATGTCCTGTTTCAGTCAATTACTATCATCCTGACTGTCTGTCCATTCTGCTAAACTATCAATGTCCTGTTTCAGTCAATTACTATCATCCTGACTGTCTGTCCATTCTGCTAAACTATCAATGTCCTGTTTCAGTCAATTACTATCATCCTGACTGTCCATTCTGCTAAACTATCAGTGTCCTGTTCCAGTCAATTACTATCATCCTGACTGTCTATCCATTCTGCTAAACTATCAATGTCCTGTTTCAGTCAATTACTATCATCCTGACTGTCTGTCCATTCTGCTAAACTATCCATGTCCTGTTTCAGTCAATTACTATCATCCTGACTGTCTGTCCATTCTGCTAAACTATCCATGTCCTGTTTCAGTCAATTACTATCATCCTGGCTCTCTGTCCATTCTGCTAAACTATCAATGTCCTGCTTCAGTCAATTACTATCATCCTGACTGCCTATCCATTCTGCTAAACTATCCATGTCCTGTTTCAGTCAATTACTATCATCCTGACTGTCTGTCCATTCTGCTAAACTATCAATGTCCTGTTTCAGTCAATTACTATCATCCTGACTGTCTGTCCATTCTGCTAAACTATCCATGTCCTGTTTCAGTCAATTACTATCATCCTGACTGTCTGTCCATTCTGCTAAACTATCAATGTCCTGTTTCAGTCAATTACTATCATCCTGACTGTCTGTCCATTCTGCTAAACTATCAATGTCCTGTTTCAGTCAATTACTATCATCCTGACTCTCTGTCCATTCTGCTAAACTATCAATGTCCTGTTTCAGTCAATTACTATCATCCTGACTGTCGGTCCATTCTGCTAAACTATCAATGTCCTGTTTCAGTCAATTACTATCATCCTGACTGTCTGTCCATTCTGCTAAACTATCCATGTCCTGTTTCAGTCAATTACTATCATCCTGACTGTCTGTCCATTCTGCTAAACTATCCATGTCCTGTTTCAGTCAATTACTATCATCCTGACTGTCGGTCCATTCTGCTAAACTATCAATGTCCTGTTTCAGTCAATTACTATCATCCTGACTGTCTGTCCATTCTGCTAAACTATCCATGTCCTGTTTCAGTCAATTACTATCATCCTGACTGTCTGTCCATTCTGCTAAACTATCAATGTCCTGTTTCAGTCAATTACTATCATCCTGACTCACTGTCCATTCTGCTAAACTATCAATGTCCTGTTTCAGTCAATTACTATCATCCTGACTGTCGGTCCATTCTGCTAAATTATCAATGTCCTGTTTCAGTCAATTACTATCATCCTGACTGTCTGTCCATTCTGCTAAACTATCCATGTCCTGTTTCAGTCAATTACTATCATCCTGACTGTCTGTCCATTCTGCTAAACTATCCATGTCCTGTTTCAGTCAATTACTATCATCCTGACTGTCTGTCCATTCTGCTAAACTATCAATGTCCTGTTTCAGTCAATTACTATCATCCTGACTGTCTGTCCATTCTGCGAAACTATCCATGTCCTGTTTCAGTCAATTACTATCATCCTGACTGTCTGTCCATTCTGCTAAACTATCCATGTCCTGTTTCAGTCAATTACTATCATCCTGACTCTCTGTCCATTCTGCTAAACTATCAATGTCCTGTTTCAGTCAATTACTATCATCCTGACTGTCTGTCCATTCTGCTAAACTATCCATGTCCTGTTTCAGTCAATTACTATCATCCTGACTGTCTGTGCATTCTGCTAAACTATCCATGTCCTGTTTCAGTCAATTACTATCATCCTGACTGTCTGTCCTTTCTGCTAAACTATCAATGTCCTGTTTCAGTCAATTACTATCATCCTGACTGTCTGTCCATTCTGCTAAACTATCCATGTCCTGTTTCAGTCAATTACTATCATCCTGACTGTCTGTCCATTCTGCTAAACTATCCATGTCCTGTTTCAGTCAATTACTATCATCCTGACTGTCTGTCCTTTCTGCTAAACTATCAATGTCCTGTTTCAGTCAATTACTATCATCCTGACTGTCTGTCCATTCTGCTAAACTATCCATGTCCTGTTTCAGTCAATTACTATCATCCTGACTGTCTGTCCATTCTGTAAACTATCCATGTCCTGTTTCAGTCAATTACTATCATCCTGACTGTCTGTCCTTTCTGCTGAACTATCAATGTCCTGTTTCAGTCAATTACTATCATCCTGACTGTCTATCCATTCTGCTATACTATCCATGTCCTGTTTCAGTCAATTACTATCATCCTGACTGCCTGTCCATTCTGCTAAACTATCAATGTCCTGTTTCAGTCAATTACTATCATCCTGACTGTCTGTCCATTCTGCTAAACTTTCAATGTCATGTTTCAGTCAATTACTATCATCCTGACTGTCTGTCCATTCTGCTAAACCATCCATGTCCTGTTTCAGTCAATTACTATCATCCTGACTGTCTGTCCATTCTGCTAAACTATCCATGTCCTGTTTCAGTCAATTACTATCATCCTGACTGTCTGTCCATTCTGCTAAACTATCAATGTCCTGTTTCAGTCAATTACTATCATCCTGACTGTCTGTCCTTTCTGCTGAACTATCAATGTCCTGTTTCAGTCAATTACTATCATCCTGACTGTCTATCCATTCTGCTATACTATCCATGTCCTGTTTCAGTCAATTACTATCATCCTGACTGTCTGTCCATTCTGCGAAACTATCCATGTCCTGTTTCAGTCAATTACTATCATCCTGACTGTCTGTCCATTCTGCTAAACTATCCATGTCCTGTTTCAGTCAATTACTATCATCCTGACTCTCTGTCCATTCTGCTAAACTATCAATGTCCTGTTTCAGTCAATTACTATCATCCTGACTGTCTGTCCATTCTGCTAAACTATCCATGTCCTGTTTCAGTCAATTACTATCATCCTGACTGTCTGTGCATTCTGCTAAACTATCCATGTCCTGTTTCAGTCAATTACTATCATCCTGACTGTCTGTCCTTTCTGCTAAACTATCAATGTCCTGTTTCAGTCAATTACTATCATCCTGACTGTCTGTCCATTCTGCTAAACTATCCATGTCCTGTTTCAGTCAATTACTATCATCCTGACTGTCTGTCCATTCTGCTAAACTATCCATGTCCTGTTTCAGTCAATTACTATCATCCTGACTGTCTGTCCTTTCTGCTAAACTATCAATGTCCTGTTTCAGTCAATTACTATCATCCTGACTGTCTGTCCATTCTGCTAAACTATCCATGTCCTGTTTCAGTCAATTACTATCATCCTGACTGTCTGTCCATTCTGCTAAACTATCAATGTCCTGTTTCAGTCAATTACTATCATCCTGACTGTCTGTCCTTTCTGCTAAACTATCAATGTCCTGTTTCAGTAAATTACTATCATCCTGACTGTCTATCCATTCTGCTATACTATCCATGTCCTGTTTCAGACAATTACTATCATCCTGACTGTCTGTGCATTCTGCTAAACTATCCATGTCCTGTTTCAGTCAATTACTATCATCCTGACTGTCTGTCCTTTCTGCTAAACTATCAATGTCCTGTTTCAGTCAATTACTATCATCCTGACTGTCTGTCCATTCTGCTAAACTATCCATGTCCTGTTTCAGTCAATTACTATCATCCTGACTGTCTGTCCATTCTGCTAAACTATCCATGTCCTGTTTCAGTCAATTACTATCATCCTGACTGCCTGTCCTTTCTGCTAAACTATCAATGTCCTGTTTCAGTCAATTACTATCATCCTGACTGTCTGTCCATTCTGCTAAACTATCCATGTCCTGTTTCAGTCAATTACTATCATCCTGACTGTCTGTCCATTCTGTAAACTATCCATGTCCTGTTTCAGTCAATTACTATCATCCTGACTGTCTGTCCTTTCTGCTGAACTATCAATGTCCTGTTTCAGTCAATTACTATCATCCTGACTGTCTATCCATTCTGCTATACTATCAATGTCCTGTTTCAGTCAATTACTATCATCCTGACTGTCTGTCCATTCTGCTAAACTATCCATGTCCTGTTTCAGTCAATTACTATCATCCTGACTGCCTGTCCATTCTGCTAAACTATCAATGTCCTGTTTCAGTCAATTACTATCATCCTGACTGTCTGTCCATTCTGCTAAACTTTCAATGTCCTGTTTCAGTCAATTACTATCATCCTGACTGTCTGTCCATTCTGCTAAACCATCCATGTCCTGTTTCAGTCAATTACTATCATCCTGACTGTCTGTCCATTCTGCTAAACTATCCATGTCCTGTTTCAGTCAATTACTATCATCCTGACTGTCTGTCCATTCTGCTAAACTATCAATGTCCTGTTTCAGTCAATTACTATCATCCTGACTGTCTGTCCTTTCTGCTGAACTATCAATGTCCTGTTTCAGTCAATTACTATCATCCTGACTGTCTATCCATTCTGCTATACTATCCATGTCCTGTTTCAGTCAATTACTATCATCCTGACTGTCTGTCCATTCTGCGAAACTATCCATGTCCTGTTTCAGTCAATTACTATCATCCTGACTGTCTGTCCATTCTGCTAAACTATCCATGTCCTGTTTCAGTCAATTACTATCATCCTGACTCTCTGTCCATTCTGCTAAACTATCAATGTCCTGTTTCAGTCAATTACTATCATCCTGACTGTCTGTCCATTCTGCTAAACTATCCATGTCCTGTTTCAGTCAATTACTATCATCCTGACTGTCTGTGCATTCTGCTAAACTATCCATGTCCTGTTTCAGTCAATTACTATCATCCTGACTGTCTGTCCTTTCTGCTAAACTATCAATGTCCTGTTTCAGTCAATTACTATCATCCTGACTGTCTGTCCATTCTGCTAAACTATCCATGTCCTGTTTCAGTCAATTACTATCATCCTGACTGTCTGTCCATTCTGCTAAACTATCCATGTCCTGTTTCAGTCAATTACTATCATCCTGACTGTCTGTCCTTTCTGCTAAACTATCAATGTCCTGTTTCAGTCAATTACTATCATCCTGACTGTCTGTCCATTCTGCTAAACTATCCATGTCCTGTTTCAGTCAATTACTATCATCCTGACTGTCTGTCCATTCTGCTAAACTATCAATGTCCTGTTTCAGTCAATTACTATCATCCTGACTGTCTGTCCTTTCTGCTAAACTATCAATGTCCTGTTTCAGTAAATTACTATCATCCTGACTGTCTATCCATTCTGCTATACTATCCATGTCCTGTTTCAGACAATTACTATCATCCTGACTGTCTGTCCATTCTGCTAAACTATCCATGTCCTGTTTCAGTCAATTACTATCATCCTGACTGCCTGTCCATTCTGCTAAACTATCAATGTCCTGTTTCAGTCAATTACTATCATCCTGACTGCCTGTCCATTCTGCTAAACTATCAATGTCCTGTTTCAGTCAATTACTATCATCCTGACTGTCTGTCCATTCTGCTAAACTTTCAATGTCCTGTTTCAGTCAATTACTATCATCCTGACTGTCTGTCCATTCTGCTAAACTATCCATGTCCTGTTTCAGTCAATTACTATCATCCTGTCTGTCTGTCCAGTCTGCTAAACTATCCATGTCCTGTTTCAGTCAATTACTATCATCCTGACTGTCTGTCCATTCTGCTAAACTATCACTGTCCTGTTTCAGTCAATTACTATCATCCTGACTGTCTGTCCATTCTGCTAAACTATCCATGTCCTGTTTCAGTCAATTACTATCATCCTGACTGTCGGTCCATTCTGCCAAACTATCCATGTCCTGTTTCAGTCAATTACTATCATCCTGACTGTCTGTCCATTCTGCTAAACTATCAATGTCCTGTTTCAGTCAATTACTATCATCCTGACTGTCGGTCCATTCTGCTAAACTATCCATGTCCTGTTTCAGTCAATTACTATCATCCTGACTGTCTGTCCATTCTGCTAAACTATCAATGTCCTGTTTCAGTCAATTACTATCATCCTGACTGTCTGTCCATTCTGCTAAACTATCAATGTCCTGTTTCAGTCAATTACTATCATCCTGACTGTCGGTCCATTCTGCTAAACTATCCATGTCCTGTTTCAGTCAATTACTATCATCCTGACTGTCTGTCCATTCTGCTAAACTATCCATGTCCTGTTTCAGTCAATTACTATCATCCTGACTGTCTGTCCATTCTGCTAAACTATCAATGTCCTGTTTCAGTCAATTACTATCATCCTGACTGTCTGTCCATTCTGCTAAACTATCCATTTCCTGTTTCAGTCAATTACTATCATCCTGACTGTCTGTCCATTTTGCTAAACTATCAATGTCCTGTTTCAGTCAATTACTATCATCCTGACTGTCTGTCCATTCTGCTAAACTTTCAATGTCCTGTTTCAGTCAATTACTATCATCCTGACTGTCTGTCCATTCTGCTAAACTATCCATGTCCTGTTTCAGTCAATTACTATCATCCTGACTGTCTGTCCAGTCTGCTAAACTATCCATGTCCTGTTTCAGTCAATTACTATCATCCTGACTGTCTATCCATTCTGCTAAACTATCAATGTCCTGTTTCAGTCAATTACTATCATCCAGACTGTCTGTCCATTCTGCTAAACTATCCATGTCCTGTTTCAGTCAATTACTATCATCCTGACTGTCTGTCCATTCTGCTAAACTATCCATGTCCTGTTTCAGTCAATTACTATCATCCTGACTGTCTGTCAATTCTGATAAACTACCCATGTCCTGTTTCAGTCAATTAATATCATCCTCACTGTCTATCCATTCTGATAAACTATCCATGTCCTGTTTCAGTCAATTACTATCATCCTGACTGTCTATCCATTCTGCTAATCTATCAATGTCCTGTTTCAGTCAATTACTATCATCCTGACTGTCTGTCCATACTGCTAAACTATCCATGTCCTGTTTCAGTCAATTACTATCATCCTGACTGTCTGTCCATTCTGCTAAACTATCCATGTCCTGTTTCAGTCATTTACTATCACCCTGACTCTCTGTCCATTCTGCTAAACTACCCATGTCCTGTTTCAGTCAATTACTATCATCCTGACTGTCTATCCATTCTGCTAATCTATCAATGTCCTGTTTCAGTCAATTACTATCATCCTGACTGTCTGTCCATTCTGCTAAACTATCCATGTCCTGTTTCAGTCAATTACTATCATCCTGACTGTCTGTCCATTCTGCTAAACTATCAATGTCCTGTTTCAGTCAATTACTATCATCCTGACTGTCTGTCCATTCTGCTAAACTATCCATGTCCTGTTTCAGTCAATTACTATCATCCTGACTGTCTGTCCATTCTGCTAAACTATCAATGTCCTGTTTCAGTCAATTACTATCATCCTGACTGTCTGTCCATTCTGCTAAACTACCAATGTCCTGTTTCAGTCAATTACTGTCATCCTGACTGTCTGTCCATTCTGCTAAACTATGCATGTCCTGTTTCAGTCAATTACTGTCATCCTGATGCTCTGTCCATTCTGCTAAACTATCCATGTCCTGTTTCAGTCAATTACTATCATCCTGACTGTCTGTCCATTCTGCTAAACTATCCATGTCCTGTTTCAGTCAATTAATATCATCCTGACTGTCTGTCCATTCTGCTAAACTATCCATGTCCTGTTTCAGTCAATTACTATCATCCTGACTGTCTGTCCATTCTGCTAAACTATCAATGTCCTGTTTCAGTCAATTACTATCATCCTGACTGTCTGTCCATTCTGCTAAACTATCAATGTCCTGTTTCAGTCAATTACTATCATCCTGACTGTCGGTCCATTCTGCTAAACTATCCATGTCCTGTTTCAGTCAATTACTATCATCCTGACTGTCTGTCCATTCTGCTAAACTATCCATGTCCTGTTTCAGTCAATTACTATCATCCTGACTGTCTGTCCATTCTGCTAAACTATCCATTTCCTGTTTCAGTCAATTACTATCATCCTGACTGCCTGTCCATTCTGCTAAACTATCAATGTCCTGTTTCAGTCAATTACTATCATCCTGACTGTCTGTCCATTCTGCTAAACTTTCAATGTCTTGTTTCAGTCAATTACTATCATCCTGACTGTCTATCCATTCTGCTAAACTATCCATGTCCTGTTTCAGTAAATTACTATCATCCTGACTGTCTGTCCAGTCTGCTAAACTATCCATGTCCTGTTTCAGTCAATTACTATCATCCTGACTGTCTATCCATTCTGCTAAACTATCAATGTCCTGTTTCAGTCAATTACTATCATCCAGACTGTCTGTCCATTCTGCTAAACTATCCATGTCCTGTTTCAGTCAATTACTATCATCCTGACTGTCTGTCCATTCTGCTAAACTATCCATGTCCTGTTTCAGTCAATTACTATCATCCTGACTGTCTGTCAATTCTGATAAACTACCCATGTCCTGTTTCAGTCAATTAATATCATCCTGACTGTCTATCCATTCTGATAAACTATCCATGTCCTGTTTCAGTCAATTACTATCATCCTGACTGTCTATCCATTCTGCTAATCTATCAATGTCCTGTTTCAGTCAATTACTATCATCCTGACTGTCTGTCCATACTGCTAAACTATCCATGTCCTGTTTCAGTCAATTACTATCATCCTGACTGTCTGTCCATTCTGCTAAACTATCCATGTCCTGTTTCAGTCATTTACTATCACCCTGACTCTCTGTCCATTCTGCTAAACTACACATGTCCTGTTTCAGTCAATTACTATCATCCTGACTGTCTATCCATTCTGCTAATCTATCAATGTCCTGTTTCAGTCAATTACTATCATCCTGACTGTCTGTCCATTCTGCTAAACTATCCATGTCCTGTTTCAGTCAATTACTATCATCCTGACTGTCTGTCCATTCTGCTAAACTATCAATGTCCTGTTTCAGTCAATTACTATCATCCTGACTGTCTGTCCATTCTGCTAAACTATCCATGTCCTGTTTCAGTCAATTACTATCATCCTGACTGTCTGTCCATTCTGCTAAACTATCAATGTCCTGTTTCAGTCAATTACTATCATCCTGACTGTCTGTCCATTCTGCTAAACTATCAATGTCCTGTTTCAGTCAATTACTGTCATCCTGACTGTCTGTCCATTCTGCTAAACTATGCATGTCCTGTTTCAGTCAATTACTGTCATCCTGATGCTCTGTCCATTCTGCTAAACTATCCATGTCCTGTTTCAGTCAATTACTATCATCCTGACTGTCTGTCCATTCTGCTAAACTATCCATGTCCTGTTTCAGTCAATTAATATCATCCTGACTGTCTATCCATTCTGCTAAACTATCCATGTCCTGTTTCAGTCAATTACTGTCATCCTGACTGTCTGTCCATTCTGCTAAACTATCCATGTCCTGTTTCAGTCAATTACTATCATCCTGACTCTCTGTCCATTCTGCTAAACTATCCATGTCCTGTTTCAGTCAATTACTGTCATCCTGACTGTCTGTCCATTCTGCTAAACTATCCATGTCCTGTTTCAGTCAATTACTATCATCCTGACTGTCTATCCATTCTGCTAAACTATCCATGTCCTGTTTCAGTCAATTACTATCATCCTGACTCTCTGTCCATTCTGCTAAACTATCAATGTCCTGTTTCAGTCAATTACTATCATCCTGACTGTCTGTCCATTCTGCTAAACTATCAATGTCCTGTTTCAGTCAATTACTATCATCCTGACTGTCTGTCCATTCTGCTAAACTATCCATGTCCTGTTTCAGTCAATTACTGTCATCCTGATCCTCTGTCCATTCTGCTAAACTATCCATGTCCTGTTTCAGTCAATTACTATCATCCTGACTCTCTGTCCATTCTGCTAAACTATCCATGTCCTGTTTCAGTCAATTACTATCATCCTGACTGTCTGTCCATTCTGCTAAACTATCAATGTCCTGTTTCAGTCAATTACTATCATCCTGACAGTCTGTCCATTCTGCTAAACTATCCATGTCCTGTTTCAGTCAATTACTATCATCCTGACTCTCTGTCCATTCTGCTAAACTATCAATGTCCTGTTTCAGTCAATTACCATCACCCTGACTGTCTGTCCATTCTGCTAAACTTTCAATGTCCTGTTTCAGTCAATTACTATCATCCTGACTGTCTGTCCATTCTGCTAAACTATCCATGTCCTGTTTCAGTCAATTGCTATCATCCTGACTCTCTGTCCATTCTGCTAAACTATCCATGTCCTGTTTCAGTCAATTACTATCATCCTGACTGTCTGTCCATTCTGCTAAACTATCAATGTCCTGTTTCAGTCAATTACTATCATCCTGACTGTCTGTCCATTCTGCTAAACTATCAATGTCCTGTTTCAGTCAATTACTATCATCCTGACTGTCTGTCCATTCTGCTAAACTATCAATGCCCTGTTTCAGTCAATTACTATCATCCTGACTGTCTGTCCAGTCTGCTAAACTATCAATGTCCTGTTTCAGTCAATTAATATCATCCTGACTGTCTGTCCATTCTGCTAAACTATCAATGTCCTATTTCAGTCAATTACTATCATCCTGACTGTCTATCCATTCTGCTGAACTATCAATGTCCTGTTTCAGTCAATTACTATCATCCTGACTGTCTATCCATTCTGCTAAACTATCAATGTCCTGTTTCAGTCAATTACTATCATCCTCACTGTCTGTCCATTCTGCTAAACTATCCATGTCCTGTTTCAGTCAATTACTATCATCCTGACTCTCTGTCCATTCTGCTAAACTATCAATGTCCTGTTTCAGTCAATTACTATCATCCTGACGGTCTGTCCATTCTGCTAAACTATCAATGTCCTGTTTCAATAAATTACTATCATCCTGACTGTCTGTCCATTCTGCTAAACTATCAATGTCCTGTTTCAATCAATTACTATCATCCTGACTGTCTGTCCATTCTGCTAAACTATCAATGTCCTGTTTCAGTCAATTACTATCATCCTGACTGTCTGTCCATTCTGCTAAACTATCAATGTCCTGTTTCAGTCAATTACTATCATCCTGACTGTCTGTCCATTCTGCTAAACTATCCATATCCTGTTTCAGTCAATTACTATCATCCTGACTCTCTGTCCATTCTGCTAAACTATCAATGTCCTGTTTCAGTCAATTACTATCATCCTGACTGTCTGTCCATTCTGCTAAACTATCAATGTCCTGTTTCAGTCAATTACTGTCATCCTGACTGTCTGTCCATTCTGCTAAACTATGCATGTCCTGTTTCAGTCAATTACTGTCATCCTGATGCTCTGTCCATTCTGCTAAACTATCCATGTCCTGTTTCAGTCAATTACTATCATCCTGACTGTCTGTCCATTCTGCTAAACTATCCATGTCCTGTTTCAGTCAATTAATATCATCCTGACTGTCTATCCATTCTGCTAAACTATCCATGTCCTGTTTCAGTCAATTACTGTCATCCTGACTGTCTGTCCATTCTGCTAAACTATCCATGTCCTGTTTCAGTCAATTACTATCATCCTGACTCTCTGTCCATTCTGCTAATCTATCCATGTCCTGTTTCAGTCAATTACTGTCATCCTGACTGTCTGTCCATTCTGCTAAACTATCCATGTCCTGTTTCAGTCAATTACTATCATCCTGACTGTCTATACATTCTGCTAAACTATCCATGTCCTGTTTCAGTCAATTACTATCATCCTGACTCTCTGTCCATTCTGCTAAACTATCAATGTCCTGTTTCAGTCAATTACTATCATCCTGACTGTCTGTCCATTCTGCTAAACTATCAATGTCCTGTTTCAGTCAATTACTATCATCCTGACTGTCTGTCCATTCTGCTAAACTATCCATGTCCTGTTTCAGTCAATTACTGTCATCCTGATCCTCTGTCCATTCTGCTAAACTATCCATGTCCTGTTTCAGTCAATTACTATCATCCTGACTCTCTGTCCATTCTGCTAAACTATCCATGTCCTGTTTCAGTCAATTACTATCATCCTGACTGTCTGTCCATTCTGCTAAACTATCAATGTCCTGTTTCAGTCAATTACTATCATCCTGACAGTCTGTCCATTCTGCTAAACTATCCATGTCCTGTTTCAGTCAATTACTATCATCCTGACTCTCTGTCCATTCTGCTAAACTATCAATGTCCTGTTTCAGTCAATTACCATCACCCTGACTGTCTGTCCATTCTGCTAAACTTTCAATGTCCTGTTTCAGTCAATTACTATCATCCTGACTGTCTGTCCATTCTGCTAAACTATCCATGTCCTGTTTCAGTCAATTGCTATCATCCTGACTCTCTGTCCATTCTGCTAAACTATCCATGTCCTGTTTCAGTCAATTACTATCATCCTGACTGTCTGTCCATTCTGCTAAACTATCAATGTCCTGTTTCAGTCAATTACTATCATCCTGACTGTCTGTCCATTCTGCTAAACTATCAATGTCCTGTTTCAGTCAATTACTATCATCCTGACTGTCTGTCCATTCTGCTAAACTATCAATGTCCTGTTTCAGTCAATTACTATCATCCTGACTGTCTGTCCAGTCTGCTAAACTATCAATGTCCTGTTTCAGTCAATTAATATCATCCTGACTGTCTGTCCATTCTGCTAAACTATCAATGTCCTATTTCAGTCAATTACTATCATCCTGACTGTGTATCCATTCTGCTGAACTATCAATGTCCTGTTTCAGTCTATTACTATCATCCTGACTGTCTATCCATTCTGCTAAACTATCAATGTCCTGTTTCAGTCAATTACTATCATCCTAACTGTCTGTCCATTCTGCTAAACTATCCATGTCCTGTTTCAGTCAATTACTATCATCCTGACTCTCTGTCCATTCTGCTAAACTATCAATGTCCTGTTTCAGTCAATTACTATCATCCTGACTGTCTGTCCATTCTGCTAAACTATCCATGTCCTGTTTCAATAAATTACTATCATCCTGACTGTCTGTCCATTCTGCTAAACTATCAATGTCCTGTTTCAATCAATTACTATCATCCTGACTGTCTGTCCATTCTGCTAAACTATCAATGTCCTGTTTCAGTCAATTACTATCATCCTGACTGTCTGTCCATTCTGCTAAACTATCAATGTCCTGTTTCAGTCAATTACTATCATCCTGACTGTCTGTCCATTCTGCTAAACTATCCATATCCTGTTTCAGTCAATTACTATCATCCTGACTCTCTGTCCATTCTGCTAAACTATCAATGTCCTGTTTCAGTCAATTACTATCATCCTGACTGTCTGTCCATTCTGCTAAACTATCAATGTCCTGTTTCAATCAATTACTATCATCCTGACTGTCTGTCCATTCTGCTAAACTATCAATGTCCTGTTTCAATCAATTACTATCATCCTGACTGTCTGTCCATTCTGCTAAACTATCAATGTCCTGTTTCAGTCAATTACTATCATCCTGACTCTCTGTCCATTCTGCTAAACTATCCATGTCCTGTTTCAGTCAATTACTATCATCCTGACTGTCTGTCCATTCTGCTAAACTATCCATGTCCTGTTTCAGTCAATTACTATCATCCTGACTGTCTGTCCATTCTGCTAAACTATCCATGTCCTGTTTCAGTCAATTACTATCATCCTGACTGTCTGTCCATTCTGCTAAACTATCCATGTCCTGTTTCAGTCAATTACTATCATCCTGACTGTCTGTCCATTCTGCTAAACTATCCATGTCCTGTTTCAGTCAATTACTATCATCCTGACTGTCTGTCCATTCTGCTAAACTATCAATGTCCTGTTTCAGTCAATTACTATCATCCTGACTGTCTGTCCATTCTGCTAAACTATCAATGTCCTGTATCAGTCAATTGCTATCATCCTGACTGTCTGTCCATTCTGCTAAACTATCAATGTCCTGTTTCAGTCAATTACTATCATCCTGACTGTCTGTCCATTCTGCTAAACTATCAATGTCCTGTTTCAGTCAATTACTATCATCCTGACTGTCTGTCCATTCTGCTAAACTATCCATGTCCTGTTTCAGTCAATTACTATCATCCTGACTCTCTGTCCATTCTGCTAAACTGTCAATGTCCTGTTTCAGTCAATTACTATCATCCTGACTGTCTGTCCATTCTGCTAAACTATCCATGTCCTGTTTCAGTCAACTACTATCATCCTGACTGTCTGTCCATTCTGCTAAACTATCAATGTCCTGTTTCAGTCATTTACTATCATCCTGGCTGTCTGTCCATTCAGCTAATCTATCCATGTCTTGTTTCAGTCAATGACTATCATCCTGACTGTCTGTCCATTCTGCTAAACTATCAATGTCCTGTTTCAGTCAATTACTATCATCCTGACTGTCTGTCCATTCTGCTAAACTATCCATGTCCTGTTTCAGTCAATTACTATCATCCTGACTCTCTGTCCATTCTGCTAAACTATCAATGTCCTGTTTCAGTCAATTACTATCATCCTGACTGTCTGTCCATTCTGCTAAACTATCAATGTCCTGTTTCAGTCAATTACTATCATCCTGACTGTCGGTCCATTCTGCTAATCTATCCATGTCTTGTTTCAGTCAATTACTATCATCCTGACTGTCTGTCCATTCTGCTAAACTATCAATGTCCTATTTCAGTCAATTACTATCATCCTGACTGTCTGTCCATTCTGCTAAACTATCAATGTCCTGTTTCAGTCAATTACTATCATCCTGACTGTCTGTCCATTCTGCTAAACTATCAATGTCCTGTTTCAGTCAATTACTATCATCCTGACTGTCTGTCCAGTCTGCTAAACTATCAATGTCCAGTTTCAGTCAATTACTATCATCCTGACTGTCTGTCCATTCTGCTAAACTATCAATGTCCTGTTTCAGTCAATTACTATCATCCTGACTGTCTGTCCATTCTGCTAAACTATCAATGTCCTGTTTCAGTCAATTACTATCATCCTGACTGTCTGTCCATTCTGCTAAACTATCAATGTCCTGTTTCAGTGAATTACTATCATCCAGACTGTCTGTCCATTCTGCTAAACTATCAATGTCCTGTTTCAGTCAATTACTATCATCCTGACTGTCTATCCATTCTGCTAAACTATCAATGTCCTGTTTCAGTCAATTACTATCACCCTGACTGTCTGTCCATTCTGCTAAACTTTCAATGTCCTGTTTCAGTCAATTACTATCATCCTGACTGTCTATCCATTCTGCTAAACTATCAATGTCCTGTTTCAGTCAATTACTATCATCCTGACTGTCTGTCCATTCTGCTAAACTATCCATGTCCTGTTTCAGTCAATTACTATCATCCTGACTGTCTATCCATTCTGATAAACTAACAATGTCCTGTTTCAGTCAATTACTATCATCCTGACTCTCTGTCCATTCTGCTAATCTATCCATGTCCTGTTTCAGTCAATTACTATCATCCAGACTGTCTGTCCATTCTGCTAAACTATCAATGTCCTGTTTCAGTCAATTACTATCATCCTGACTGTCTGTCCATTCTGCTAAACTATCCATGTCCTGTTTCAGTCAATTACTATCATCCTGATCCTCTGTCGATTCTGCTAAACTATCAATGTCCTGTTTCAGTCAATTACTATCATCCTGACTGTCTATCCATTCTGCTAAACTATCCATGTCCTGTTTCAGTCAATTACTATCATCCTGCCTGTCTGTCCATTCTGCTAAACTATCAATGTCCTGTTTCAGTCAATTACAATCATCCTGACTGTCTGTCCATTCTGCTAAACTATCAATGTCCTGTTTCAGTCAATTACTATCATCCTGACTGTCTGTCCATTCTGCTAAACTATCCAAGTCCTGTTTCAGTCAATTACTATCATCCTGACTGTCTATCCATTCTGCTAAACTATCAATGTCCTGTTTCAGTCAATTACTATCATCCTGACTGTCTATCCATTCTGCTAAACTATCAATGTCCTGTTTCAGTCAATTACTATCATCCTGACTGTCTATCCATTCTGCTAAACTATCAATGTCCTGTTTCAGTCAATTACGATCATCCTGACTGTCTGTCCATTCTGCTAAACTATCAATGTCCTGTTTCAGTCAATTACTATCATCCTGACTGTCTGTCCATTCTGCTAAACTATCAATGTCCTGTTTCAGTCAATTACTATCATCCTGACTGTCTATACATTCTGCTAAACTATCAATGTCCTGTTTCAGTCAATTACTATCATCCTGACTGTCTATCCATTCTGCTAAACTATCAATGTCCTGTTTCAGTCAATTACTGTCATCCTGACTGTCTGTCCATTCTGCTAAACTATCCATGTCCTGTTTCAGTCAACTACTATCATCCTGACTGTCTGTCCATTCTGCTAAACTATCAATGTCCTGTTTCAGTCATTTACTATCATCCAGACTGTCTGTCCATTCAGCTAATCTATCCATGTCTTGTTTCAGTCAATGACTATCATCCTGACTGTATGTCCATTCTGCTAAACTATCAATGTCCTATTTCAGTCAATTACTATCATCCTGACTGTCTGTCCATTCTGCTAAACTATCAATGTCCTGTTTCAGTCAATTACTATCATCCAGACTGTCTGTCCATTCTGCTAAACTATCCATGTCCTGTTTCAGTCAATTACTATCATCCTGACTCTCTGTCCATTCTGCTAAACTATCAATGTCCTGTTTCAGTCAATTACTATCATCCTGACCGTCTGTCCATTCTGCTAAACTATCAATGTCCTGTTTCAGTCAATTACTATCATCCTGACTGTCTGTCCATTCTGCTAATCTATCCATGTCTTGTTTCAGTCAAATACTATCATCCTGACTGTCTGTCCATTCTGCTAAACTATCAATGTCCTATTTCAGTCAATTACTATCATCCTGACTGTCTGTCCATTCTGCTAAACTATCAATGTCCTGTTTCAGTCAATTACTATCATCCTGACTGTCTGTCCATTCTGCTAAACTATCAATGTCCTGTTTCAGTCAATTACCATCACCCTGACTGTCTGTCCATTCTGCTAAACTTTCAATGTCCTGTTTCAGTCAATTACTATCATCCTGACTGTCTGTCCATTCTGCTAAACTATCCATGTCCTGTTTCAGTCAATTGCTATCATCCTGACTCTCTGTCCATTCTGCTAAACTATCCATGTCCTGTTTCAGTCAATTACTATCATCCTGACTGTCTGTCCATTCTGCTAAACTATCAATGTCCTGTTTCAGTCAATTACTATCATCCTGACTGTCTGTCCATTCTGCTAAACTATCAATGTCCTGTTTCAGTCAATTACTATCATCCTGACTGTCTGTCCATTCTGCTAAACTATCAATGTCCTGTTTCAGTCAATTACTATCATCCTGACTGTCTGTCCAGTCTGCTAAACTATCAATGTCCTGTTTCAGTCAATTAATATCATCCTGACTGTCTGTCCATTCTGCTAAACTATCAATGTCCTATTTCAGTCAATTACTATCATCCTGACTGTGTATCCATTCTGCTGAACTATCAATGTCCTGTTTCAGTCTATTACTATCATCCTGACTGTCTATCCATTCTGCTAAACTATCAATGTCCTGTTTCAGTCAATTACTATCATCCTAACTGTCTGTCCATTCTGCTAAACTATCCATGTCCTGTTTCAGTCAATTACTATCATCCTGACTCTCTGTCCATTCTGCTAAACTATCAATGTCCTGTTTCAGTCAATTACTATCATCCTGACTGTCTGTCCATTCTGCTAAACTATCAATGTCCTGTTTCAATAAATTACTATCATCCTGACTGTCTGTCCATTCTGCTAAACTATCAATGTCCTGTTTCAATCAATTACTATCATCCTGACTGTCTGTCCATTCTGCTAAACTATCAATGTCCTGTTTCAGTCAATTACTATCATCCTGACTGTCTGTCCATTCTGCTAAACTATCAATGTCCTGTTTCAGTCAATTACTATCATCCTGACTGTCTGTCCATTCTGCTAAACTATCCATATCCTGTTTCAGTCAATTACTATCATCCTGACTCTCTGTCCATTCTGCTAAACTATCAATGTCCTGTTTCAGTCAATTACTATCATCCTGACTGTCTGTCCATTCTGCTAAACTATCAATGTCCTGTTTCAATCAATTACTATCATCCTGACTGTCTGTCCATTCTGCTAAACTATCAATGTCCTGTTTCAATCAATTACTATCATCCTGACTGTCTGTCCATTCTGCTCAACTATCAATGTCCTGTTTCAGTCAATTACTATCATCCTGACTCTCTGTCCATTCTGCTAAACTATCCATGTCCTGTTTCAGTCAATTACTATCATCCTGACTGTCTGTCCATTCTGCTAAACTATCCATGTCCTGTTTCAGTCAATTACTATCATCCTGACTGTCTGTCCATTCTGCTAAACTATCCATGTCCTGTTTCAGTCAATTACTATCATCCTGACTGTCTGTCCATTCTGCTAAACTATCCATGTCCTGTTTCAGTCAATTACTATCATCCTGCCTGTCTGTCCATTCTGCTAAACTATCCATGTCCTGTTTCAGTCAATTACTATCATCCTGACTGTCTGTCCATTCTGCTAAACTATCAATGTCCTGTTTCAGTCAATTACTATCATCCTGACTGTCTGTCCATTCTGCTAAACTATCAATGTCCTGTATCAGTCAATTGCTATCATCCTGACTGTCTGTCCATTCTGCTAAACTATCAATGTCCTGTTTCAGTCAATTACTATCATCCTGACTGTCTGTCCATTCTGCTAAACTATCAATGTCCTGTTTCAGTCAATTACTATCATCCTGACTGTCTGTCCATTCTGCTAAACTATCCATGTCCTGTTTCAGTCAATTACTATCATCCTGACTCTCTGTCCATTCTGCTAAACTATCAATGTCCTGTTTCAGTCAATTACTATCATCCTGACTGTCTGTCCATTCTGCTAAACTATCCATGTCCTGTTTCAGTCAACTACTATCATCCTGACTGTCTGTCCATTCTGCTAAACTATCAATGTCCTGTTTCAGTCATTTACTATCATCCTGGCTGTCTGTCCATTCAGCTAATCTATCCATGTCTTGTTTCAGTCAATGACTATCATCCTGACTGTCTGTCCATTCTGCTAAACTATCAATGTCCTGTTTCAGTCAATTACTATCATCCTGACTGTCTGTCCATTCTGCTAAACTATCCATGTCCTGTTTCAGTCAATTACTATCATCCTGACTCTCTGTCCATTCTGCTAAACTATCAATGTCCTGTTTCAGTCAATTACTATCATCCTGACTGTCTGTCCATTCTGCTAAACTATCAATGTCCTGTTTCAGTCAATTACTATCATCCTGACTGTCGGTCCATTCTGCTAATCTATCCATGTCTTGTTTCAGTCAATTACTATCATCCTGACTGTCTGTCCATTCTGCTAAACTATCAATGTCCTATTTCAGTCAATTACTATCATCCTGACTGTCTGTCCATTCTGCTAAACTATCAATGTCCTGTTTCAGTCAATTACTATCATCCTGACTGTCTGTCCATTCTGCTAAACTATCAATGTCCTGTTTCAGTCAATTACTATCATCCTGACTGTCTGTCCAGTCTGCTAAACTATCAATGTCCAGTTTCAGTCAATTACTATCATCCTGACTGTCTGTCCATTCTGCTAAACTATCAATGTCCTGTTTCAGTCAATTACTATCATCCTGACTGTCTGTCCATTCTGCTAAACTATCAATGTCCTGTTTCAGTCAATTACTATCATCCTGACTGTCTGTCCATTCTGCTAAACTATCAATGTCCTGTTTCAGTCAATTACTATCATCCAGACTGTCTGTCCATTCTGCTAAACTATCAATGTCCTGTTTCAGTCAATTACTATCATCCTGACTGTCTATCCATTCTGCTAAACTATCAATGTCCTGTTTCAGTCAATTACTATCACCCTGACTGTCTGTCCATTCTGCTAAACTTTCAATGTCCTGTTTCAGTCAATTACTATCATCCTGACTGTCTATCCATTCTGCTAAACTATCAATGTCCTGTTTCAGTCAATTACTATCATCCTGACTGTCTGTCCATTCTGCTAAACTATCCATGTCCTGTTTCAGTCAATTACTATCATCCTGACTGTCTATCCATTCTGATAAACTAACAATGTCCTGTTTCAGTCAATTACTATCATCCTGACTCTCTGTCCATTCTGCTAATCTATCCATGTCCTGTTTCAGTCAATTACTATCATCCAGACTGTCTGTCCATTCTGCTAAACTATCAATGTCCTGTTTCAGTCAATTACTATCATCCTGACTGTCTGTCCATTCTGCTAAACTATCCATGTCCTGTTTCAGTCAATTACTATCATCCTGATCCTCTGTCGATTCTGCTAAACTATCAATGTCCTGTTTCAGTCAATTACTATCATCCTGACTGTCTATCCATTCTGCTAAACTATCCATGTCCTGTTTCAGTCAATTACTATCATCCTGCCTGTCTGTCCATTCTGCTAAACTATCAATGTCCTGTTTCAGTCAATTACAATCATCCTGACTGTCTGTCCATTCTGCTAAACTATCAATGTCCTGTTTCAGTCAATTACTATCATCCTGACTGTCTGTCCATTCTGCTAAACTATCCAAGTCCTGTTTCAGTCAATTACTATCATCCTGACTGTCTATCCATTCTGCTAAACTATCAATGTCCTGTTTCAGTCAATTACTATCATCCTGACTGTCTATCCATTCTGCTAAACTATCAATGTCCTGTTTCAGTCAATTACTATCATCCTGACTGTCTATCCATTCTGCTAAACTATCAATGTCCTGTTTCAGTCAATTACGATCATCCTGACTGTCTGTCCATTCTGCTAAACTATCAATGTCCTGTTTCAGTCAATTACTATCATCCTGACTGTCTGTCCATTCTGCTAAACTATCAATGTCCTGTTTCAGTCAATTACTATCATCCTGACTGTCTATACATTCTGCTAAACTATCAATGTCCTGTTTCAGTCAATTACTATCATCCTGACTGTCTATCCATTCTGCTAAACTATCAATGTCCTGTTTCAGTCAATTACTGTCATCCTGACTGTCTGTCCATTCTGCTAAACTATCCATGTCCTGTTTCAGTCAACTACTATCATCCTGACTGTCTGTCCATTCTGCTAAACTATCAATGTCCTGTTTCAGTCATTTACTATCATCCAGACTGTCTGTCCATTCAGCTAATCTATCCATGTCTTGTTTCAGTCAATGACTATCATCCTGACTGTATGTCCATTCTGCTAAACTATCAATGTCCTATTTCAGTCAATTACTATCATCCTGACTGTCTGTCCATTCTGCTAAACTATCAATGTCCTGTTTCAGTCAATTACTATCATCCAGACTGTCTGTCCATTCTGCTAAACTATCCATGTCCTGTTTCAGTCAATTACTATCATCCTGACTCTCTGTCCATTCTGCTAAACTATCAATGTCCTGTTTCAGTCAATTACTATCATCCTGACCGTCTGTCCATTCTGCTAAACTATCAATGTCCTGTTTCAGTCAATTACTATCATCCTGACTGTCTGTCCATTCTGCTAATCTATCCATGTCTTGTTTCAGTCAAATACTATCATCCTGACTGTCTGTCCATTCTGCTAAACTATCAATGTCCTATTTCAGTCAATTACTATCATCCTGACTGTCTGTCCATTCTGCTAAACTATCAATGTCCTGTTTCAGTCAATTACTATCATCCTGACTGTCTGTCCATTCTGCTAAACTATCAATGTCCTGTTTCAGTCAATTACTATCATCCTGACTGTCTGTCCAGTCTGCTAAACTATCAATGTCCAGTTTCAGTCAATTACTATCATCCTGACTCTCTGTCCATTCTGCTAAACTATCAATGTCCTGTTTCAGTCAATTACTATCATCCTGACTGTCTGTCCATTCTGCTAAACTATCAATGTCCTGTTTCAGTCAATTACTATCATCCTGACTGTCTGTCCATTCTGCTAAACTATCAATGTCCTGTTTCAGTCAATTACTATCATCCAGACTGTCTGTCCATTCTGCTAAACTATCAATGTCCTATTTCAGTCAATTACTATCATCCTGACTGTCTATACATTCTGCTAAACGATCAATGTCCTGTTTCAGTCAATTACTATCACCCTGACTGTCTGTCCATTCTGCTAAACTTTCAATGTCCTGTTTCAGTCAATTACTATCATCCTGACTGTCTATCCATTCTGCTAAACTATCAATGTCCTGTTTCAGTCAATTACTATCATCCTGACTCTCTGTCCATTCTGCTAATCTATCCATGTCCTGTTTCAGTCAATTACTATCATCCAGACTGTCTGTCCATTCTGCTAAACTATCAATGTCCTGTTTCAGTCAATTACTATCATCCTGACTGTCTGTCCATTCTGCTAAACTATCAATGTCCTGTTTCAGTCAATTACTATCATCCTGACTGTCTATCCATTCTGCTAAACTATCCATGTCCTGTTTCAGTCAATTACTATCATCCTGCCTGTCTGTCCATTCTGCTAAACTATCAATGTCCTGTTTCAGTCAATTACTATCATCCTGACTGTCTGTCCATTCTGCTAAACTATCAATGTCCTGTTTCAGTCAATTACTATCATCCTGACTGTCTGTCCATTCTGCTAAACTATCCATGTCCTGTTTCAGTCAATTACTATCATCCAGACTGTCTGTCCATTCTGCTAAACTATCAATGTCCTGTTTCAGTCAATTACTATCATCCTGACTGTCTGTCCATTCTGCTAAACTATCCATGTCCTGTTTCAGTCAATTACTATCATCCTGATCCTCTGTCGATTCTGCTAAACTATCAATGTCCTGTTTCAGTCAATTACTATCATCCTGACTGTCTGTCCATTCTGCTAAACTATCCATGTCCTGTTTCAGTCAATTACTATCATCCTGCCTGTCTGTCCATTCTGCTAAACTATCAATGTCCTGTTTCAGTCAATTACAATCATCCTGACTGTCTGTCCATTCTGCTAAACTATCAATGTCCTGTTTCAGTCAATTACTATCATCCTGACTGTCTGTCCATTCTGCTAAACTATCCAAGTCCTGTTTCAGTCAATTACTATCATCCTGACTGTCTATCCATTCTGCTAAACTATCAATGTCCTGTTTCAGTCAATTACTATCATCCTGACTGTCTATCCATTCTGCTAAACTATCAATGTCCTGTTTCAGTCAATTACTATCATCCTGACTGTCTATCCATTCTGCTAAACTATCAATGTCCTGTTTCAGTCAATTACGATCATGCTGACTGTCTGTCCATTCTGCTAAACTATCAATGTCCTGTTTCAGTCAATTACTATCATCCTGACTGTCTGTCCATTCTGCTAAACTATCAATGTCCTGTTTCAGTCAATTACTATCATCCTGACTGTCTATACATTCTGCTAAACTATCAATGTCCTGTTTCAGTCAATTACTATCATCCTGACTGTCTATCCATTCTGCTAAACTATCAATGTCCTGTTTCAGTCAATTACTGTCATCCTGACTGTCTGTCCATTCTGCTAAACTATCCATGTCCTGTTTCAGTCAACTACTATCATCCTGACTGTCTGTCCATTCTGCTAAACTATCAATGTCCTGTTTCAGTCATTTACTATCATCCAGACTGTCTGTCCATTCAGCTAATCTATCCATGTCTTGTTTCAGTCAATGACTATCATCCTGACTGTATGTCCATTCTGCTAAACTATCAATGTCCTATTTCAGTCAATTACTATCATCCTGACTGTCTGTCCATTCTGCTAAACTATCAATGTCCTGTTTCAGTCAATTACTATCATCCTGACTGTCTGTCCATTCTGCTAAACTATCCATGTCCTGTTTCAGTCAATTACTATCATCCTGACTCTCTGTCCATTCTGCTAAACTATCAATGTCCTGTTTCAGTCAATTACTATCATCCTCACTGTCTGTCCATTCTGCTAAACTATCAATGTCCTGTTTCAGTCAATTACTATCATCCTGACTGTCTGTCCATTCTGCTAATCTATCCATGTCTTGTTTCAGTCAAATACTATCATCCTGACTGTCTGTCCATTCTGCTAAACTATCAATGTCCTATTTCAGTCAATTACTATCATCCTGACTGTCTGTCCATTCTGCTAAACTATCAATGTCCTGTTTCAGTCAATTACTATCATCCTGACTGTCTGTCCATTCTGCTAAACTATCAATGTCCTGTTTCACTCAATTACTATCATCCTGACTGTCTGTCCAGTCTGCTAAACTATCAATGTCCAGTTTCAGTCAATTACTATCATCCTGACTCTCTGTCCATTCTGCTAAACTATCAATGTCCTGTTTCAGTCAATTACTATCATCCTGACTGTCTGTCCATTCTGCTAAACTATCAATGTCCTGTTTCAGTCAATTACTATCATCCTGACTGTCTGTCCATTCTGCTAAACTATCAATGTCCTGTTTCAGTCAATTACTATCATCCAGACTGTCTGTCCATTCTGCTAAACTATCAATGTCCTATTTCAGTCAATTACTATCATCCTGACTGTCTATCCATTCTGCTAAACTATCAATGTCCTGTTTCAGTCAATTACTATCACCCTGACTGTCTGTCCATTCTGCTAAACTTTCAATGTCCTGTTTCAGTCAATTACTATCATCCTGACTGTCTATCCATTCTGCTAAACTATCAATGTCCTGTTTCAGTCAATTACTATCATCCTGACTCTCTGTCCATTCTGCTAATCTATCCATGTCCTGTTTCAGTCAATTACTATCATCCAGACTGTCTGTCCATTCTGCTAAACTATCAATGTCCTGTTTCAGTCAATTACTATCATCCTGACTGTCTGTCCATTCTGCTAAACTATCAATGTCCTGTTTCAGTCAATTACTATCATCCTGACTGTCTATCCATTCTGCTAAACTATCCATGTCCTGTTTCAGTCAATTACTATCATCCTGCCTGTCTGTCCATTCTGCTAAACTATCAATGTCCTGTTTCAGTCAATTACTATCATCCTGACTGTCTGTCCATTCTGCTAAACTATCAATGTCCTGTTTCAGTCAATTACTATCATCCTGACTGTCTGTCTATTCTGCTAAACTATCCATGTCCTGTTTCAGTCAATTACTATCATCCTGACTGTCTGTCCATTCTGCTAAACTATCAATGTCCTGTTTCAGTCAATTACTATCATCCTGACTGTCTATCCATTCTGCTAAACTATCAATGTCCTGTTTCAGTCAATTACTATCATTCTGACTGTCTATCCATTCTGCTAAACTATCAATGTCCTGTTTCAGTCAATTACTATCATCCTGACTGTCTGTCCATTCTGCTAAACTATCAATGTCCTGTTTCAGTCAATTACTATCATCCTGTCTGTCTATCCATTCTGCTAAACTATCAATGTCCTGTTTCAGTCAATTACTATCATCCTGACTGTCTATCCATTCTGCTAAACTATCAATGTCCTGTTTCAGTCAATTACTATCATCCTGACCGTCTGTCCATTCTGCTAAACTATCCATGTCCTGTTTCAGTCAATTACTATCATCCTGACTGTCTGTCCAGTCTGCTAAACTATCAATGTCCTGTTTCAGTCAATTACTATCATCCTGACTGTCTGTCCATTCTGCTAAACTATCAATGTCCTGTTTCATTCAATTACTATCATCCTGACTGTCTGTCCATTCTGCTAAACTATCCATGTCCTGTTTCAGTCAATTGCTATCATCCTGACTGTCTGTCCATTCTGCTAAACTATCCATGTCCTGTTTCAGTCAATTACTATCATCCTGACTGTCTGTCCATTCTGCTAAACTATCAATGTCCTGTTTCAGTCAATTACTATCATTCTGACTGTCTGTCCATTCTGCTAATCTATCAATGTCCTGTTTCAGTCAATTACTATCATCCTGACTGTCTGTCCATTCTGCTAAACTATCCATGTCCTGTTTCAGTCAATTACTATCATCCTGACTGTCTGTCCAGTCTGCTAAACTATCAATGTCCTGTTTCAGTCAATTACTATCATCCTGACTGTCTGTCCATTCAGCTAAACTATCAATGTCCTGTTTCAGTCAATTACTATCATCCTGACTGTCTGTCCATTCTGCTAAACTATCAATGTCCTGTTTCAGTCAATTACTATCATCCTGACTGTCTGTCCATTCTGCTAAACTGACAATGTCCTGTTTCAGTCAATTACTATCATCCTGACTGTCTGTCCATTCTGCAAAACTATCAATGTCCTGTTTCAGTCAATTACTATCGTTCTGACTGTCTATCCATTCTGCTAAACTATCCATGTCCTGTTTCAGTCAATTACTATCATCCTGACTGTCTGTCCATTCTGCTAAACTATCCATGTCCTGTTTCAGTCAATTACTATCATCCTGACTGTCTGTCCATTCTGCTAAGCTATCAATGTCCTGTTTCAGTCAATTACTATCATCCTGACTGTCTGTCCAGTCTGCTAAACTATCAATGTCCTGTTTCAGTCAATTACTATCATCCTGACTGTCTGTCCATTCTGCTAAACTATCAATGTCCTGTTTCAGTCAATTACTATCATCCTGACTCCCTGTCCATTCTGCTAACTATCCATGTCCTGTTTCAGTCAATTACTATCATCCTGACTGTCTGTCCATTCTGCTAAACTATCAATGTCCTGTTTCTGTCAATTAATATCATCCTGACTGTCTGTCCATTCTGCTAAACTATCCATGTCCTGTTTCAGTCAATTATTATCATCCTGACTGTCTGTCCATTCTGCTAAACTATCCATGTCCTGTTTCAGTCAATTACCATCATCCTGACTGTCTGTCCTTTCTGCTAAACTATCCATGTCCTGTTTCAGTCAATTACTATCATCCTGACTGTCTGTCCATTCTGCTAAACTATCCATGTCCTGTTTCAGTCAATTACTATCATCCTGACTGTCTGTCCAGTCTGCTAAACTATCAATGTCCTGTTTCAGTCAATTACTATCATCCTGACTGTCTGTCCATTCTGCTAAACTATCAATGTCCTGTTTCAGTCAATTACTATCATCCTCACTGTCTGTCCATTCTGCTAAACTATCAATGTCCTGTTTCAGTCAATTACTATCATCCTGACTGTCTGTCCATTCTGCTAATCTATCCATGTCTTGTTTCAGTCAAATACTATCATCCTGACTGTCTGTCCATTCTGCTAAAATATCAATGTCCTATTTCAGTCAATTACTATCATCCTGACTGTCTGTCCATTCTGCTAAACTATCAATGTCCTGTTTCAGTCAATTACTATCATCCTGACTGTCTGTCCATTCTGCTAAACTATCAATGTCCTGTTTCAGTCAATTACTATCATCCTGACTGTCTGTCCAGTCTGCTAAACTATCAATGTCCAGTTTCAGTCAATTACTATCATCCTGACTCTCTGTCCATTCTGCTAAACTATCAATGTCCTGTTTCAGTCAATTACTATCATCCTGACTGTCTGTCCATTCTGCTAAACTATCAATGTCCTGTTTCAGTCAATTACTATCATCCAGACTGTCTGTCCATTCTGCTAAACTATCAATGTCCTATTTCAGTCAATTACTATCATCCTGACTGTCTATCCATTCTGCTAAACTATCAATGTCCTGTTTCAGTCAATTACTATCACCCTGACTGTCTGTCCATTCTGCTAAACTTTCAATGTCCTGTTTCAGTCAATTACTATCATCCTGACTGTCTATCCATTCTGCTAAACTATCAATGTCCTGTTTCAGTCAATTACTATCATCCTGACTCTCTGTCCATTCTGCTAATCTATCCATGTCCTGTTTCAGTCAATTACTATCATCCAGACTGTCTGTCCATTCTGCTAAACTATCAATGTCCTGTTTCAGTCAATTACTATCATCCTGACTGTCTGTCCATTCTGCTAAACTATCAATGTCCTGTTTCAGTCAATTACTATCATCCTGACTGTCTATCCATTCTGCTAAACTATCCATGTCCTGTTTCAGTCAATTACTATCATCCTGCCTGTCTGTCCATTCTGCTAAACTATCAATGTCCTGTTTCAGTCAATTACTATCATCCTGACTGTCTGTCCATTCTGCTAAACTATCAATGTCCTGTTTCAGTCAATTACTATCATCCTGACTGTCTGTCTATTCTGCTAAACTATCCATGTCCTGTTTCAGTCAATTACTATCATCCTGACTGTCTGTCCATTCTGCTAAACTATCAATGTCCTGTTTCAGTCAATTACTATCATCCTGACTGTCTATCCATTCTGCTAAACTATCAATGTCCTGTTTCAGTCAATTACTATCATTCTGACTGTCTATCCATTCTGCTAAACTATCAATGTCCTGTTTCAGTCAATTACTATCATCCTGACTGTCTGTCCATTCTGCTAAACTATCAATGTCCTGTTTCAGTCAATTACTATCATCCTGTCTGTCTATCCATTCTGCTAAACTATCAATGTCCTGTTTCAGTCAATTACTATCATCCTGACTGTCTATCCATTCTGCTAAACTATCAATGTCCTGTTTCAGTCAATTACTATCATCCTGACCGTCTGTCCATTCTGCTAAACTATCCATGTCCTGTTTCAGTCAATTACTATCATCCTGACTGTCTGTCCAGTCTGCTAAACTATCAATGTCCTGTTTCAGTCAATTACTATCATCCTGACTGTCTGTCCATTCTGCTAAACTATCAATGTCCTGTTTCATTCAATTACTATCATCCTGACTGTCTGTCCATTCTGCTAAACTATCCATGTCCTGTTTCAGTCAATTGCTATCATCCTGACTGTCTGTCCATTCTGCTAAACTATCCATGTCCTGTTTCAGTCAATTACTATCATCCTGACTGTCTGTCCATTCTGCTAAACTATCAATGTCCTGTTTCAGTCAATTACTATCATTCTGACTGTCTGTCCATTCTGCTAATCTATCAATGTCCTGTTTCAGTCAATTACTATCATCCTGACTGTCTGTCCATTCTGCTAAACTATCCATGTCCTGTTTCAGTCAATTACTATCATCCTGACTGTCTGTCCAGTCTGCTAAACTATCAATGTCCTGTTTCAGTCAATTACTATCATCCTGACTGTCTGTCCATTCAGCTAAACTATCAATGTCCTGTTTCAGTCAATTACTATCATCCTGACTGTCTGTCCATTCTGCTAAACTATCAATGTCCTGTTTCAGTCAATTAATATCATCCTGACTGTCTGTCCATTCTGCTAAACTATCAATGTCCTGTTTCAGTCAATTACTATCATCCTGACTGTCTATCCATTCTGCTAAACTATCAATGTCCTGTTTCAGTCAATTACTATCATCCTGACCGTCTGTCCATTCTGCTAAACTATCCATGTCCTGTTTCAGTCAATTACTATCATCCTGACTGTCTGTCCAGTCTGCTAAACTATCAATGTCCTGTTTCAGTCAATTACTATCATCCTGACTGTCTGTCCATTCTGCTAAACTATCAATGTCCTGTTTCATTCAATTACTATCATCCTGACTGTCTGTCCATTCTGCTAAACTATCCATGTCCTGTTTCAGTCAATTGCTATCATCCTGACTGTCTGTCCATTCTGCTAAACTATCCATGTCCTGTTTCAGTCAATTACTATCATCCTGACTGTCTGTCCATTCTGCTAAACTATCAATGTCCTGTTTCAGTCAATTACTATCATTCTGACTGTCTGTCCATTCTGCTAATCTATCAATGTCCTGTTTCAGTCAATTACTATCATCCTGACTGTCTGTCCATTCTGCTAAACTATCCATGTCCTGTTTCAGTCAATTACTATCATCCTGACTGTCTGTCCAGTCTGCTAAACTATCAATGTCCTGTTTCAGTCAATTACTATCATCCTGACTGTCTGTCCATTCAGCTAAACTATCAATGTCCTGTTTCAGTCAATTACTATCATCCTGACTGTCTGTCCATTCTGCTAAACTATCAATGTCCTGTTTCAGTCAATTACTATCATCCTGACTGTCTGTCCATTCTGCTAAACTGTCAATGTCCTGTTTCAGTCAATTACTATCATCCTGACTGTCTGTCCATTCTGCAAAACTATCAATGTCCTGTTTCAGTCAATTACTATCGTTCTGACTGTCTATCCATTCTGCTAAACTATCCATGTCCTGTTTCAGTCAATTACTATCATCCTGACTGTCTGTCCATTCTGCTAAACTATCCATGTCCTGTTTCAGTCAATTACTATCATCCTGACTGTCTGTCCATTCTGCTAAGCTATCAATGTCCTGTTTCAGTCAATTACTATCATCCTGACTGTCTGTCCAGTCTGCTAAACTATCAATGTCCTGTTTCAGTCAATTACTATCATCCTGACTGTCTGTCCATTCTGCTAAACTATCAATGTCCTGTTTCAGTCAATTACTATCATCCTGACTCCCTGTCCATTCTGCTAACTATCCATGTCCTGTTTCAGTCAATTACTATCATCCTGACTGTCTGTCCATTCTGCTAAACTATCAATGTCCTGTTTCTGTCAATTAATATCATCCTGACTGTCTGTCCATTCTGCTAAACTATCCATGTCCTGTTTCAGTCAATTATTATCATCCTGACTGTCTGTCCATTCTGCTAAACTATCCATGTCCTGTTTCAGTCAATTACCATCATCCTGACTGTCTGTCCTTTCTGCTAAACTATCCATGTCCTGTTTCAGTCAATTACTATCATCCTGACTGTCTGTCCATTCTGCTAAACTATCCATGTCCTGTTTCAGTCAATTACTATCATCCTGACTGTCTGTCCAGTCTGCTAAACTATCAATGTCCTGTTTCAGTCAATTACTATCATCCTGACTGTCTGTCCATTCTGCTAAACTATCAATGTCCTGTTTCAGTCAATTACTATCATCCTCACTGTCTGTCCATTCTGCTAAACTATCAATGTCCTGTTTCAGTCAATTACTATCATCCTGACTGTCTGTCCATTCTGCTAATCTATCCATGTCTTGTTTCAGTCAAATACTATCATCCTGACTGTCTGTCCATTCTGCTAAACTATCAATGTCCTATTTCAGTCAATTACTATCATCCTGACTGTCTGTCCATTCTGCTAAACTATCAATGTCCTGTTTCAGTCAATTACTATCATCCTGACTGTCTGTCCATTCTGCTAAACTATCAATGTCCTGTTTCAGTCAATTACTATCATCCTGACTGTCTGTCCAGTCTGCTAAACTATCAATGTCCAGTTTCAGTCAATTACTATCATCCTGACTCTCTGTCCATTCTGCTAAACTATCAATGTCCTGTTTCAGTCAATTACTATCATCCTGACTGTCTGTCCATTCTGCTAAACTATCAATGTCCTGTTTCAGTCAATTACTATCATCCTGACTGTCTGTCCATTCTGCTAAACTATCAATGTCCTGTTTCAGTCAATTACTATCATCCAGACTGTCTGTCCATTCTGCTAAACTATCAATGTCCTATTTCAGTCAATTACTATCATCCTGACTGTCTATCCATTCTGCTAAACTATCAATGTCCTGTTTCAGTCAATTACTATCACCCTGACTGTCTGTCCATTCTGCTAAACTTTCAATGTCCTGTTTCAGTCAATTACTATCATCCTGACTGTCTATCCATTCTGCTAAACTATCAATGTCCTGTTTCAGTCAATTACTATCATCCTGACTCTCTGTCCATTCTGCTAATCTATCCATGTCCTGTTTCAGTCAATTACTATCATCCAGACTGTCTGTCCATTCTGCTAAACTATCAATGTCCTGTTTCAGTCAATTACTATCATCCTGACTGTCTGTCCATTCTGCTAAACTATCAATGTCCTGTTTCAGTCAATTACTATCATCCTGACTGTCTATCCATTCTGCTAAACTATCCATGTCCTGTTTCAGTCAATTACTATCATCCTGCCTGTCTGTCCATTCTGCTAAACTATCAATGTCCTGTTTCAGTCAATTACTATCATCCTGACTGTCTGTCCATTCTGCTAAACTATCAATGTCCTGTTTCAGTCAATTACTATCATCCTGACTGTCTGTCTATTCTGCTAAACTATCCATGTCCTGTTTCAGTCAGTTACTATCATCCTGACTGTCTGTCCATTCTGCTAAACTATCAATGTCCTGTTTCAGTCAATTACTATCATCCTGACTGTCTATCCATTCTGCTAAACTATCAATGTCCTGTTTCAGTCAATTACTATCATTCTGACTGTCTATCCATTCTGCTAAACTATCAATGTCCTGTTTCAGTCAATTACTATCATCCTGACTGTCTGTCCATTCTGCTAAACTATCAATGTCCTGTTTCAGTCAATTACTATCATCCTGTCTGTCTATCCATTCTGCTAAACTATCAATGTCCTGTTTCAGTCAATTACTATCATCCTGACTGTCTATCCATTCTGCTAAACTATCAATGTCCTGTTTCAGTCAATTACTATCATCCTGACCGTCTGTCCATTCTGCTAAACTATCCATGTCCTGTTTCAGTCAATTACTATCATCCTGACTGTCTGTCCAGTCTGCTAAACTATCAATGTCCTGTTTCAGTCAATTACTATCATCCTGACTGTCTGTCCATTCTGCTAAACTATCAATGTCCTGTTTCATTCAATTACTATCATCCTGACTGTCTGTCCATTCTGCTAAACTATCCATGTCCTGTTTCAGTCAATTGCTATCATCCTGACTGTCTGTCCATTCTGCTAAACTATCCATGTCCTGTTTCAGTCAATTACTATCATCCTGACTGTCTGTCCATTCTGCTAAACTATCAATGTCCTGTTTCAGTCAATTACTATCATTCTGACTGTCTGTCCATTCTGCTAATCTATCAATGTCCTGTTTCAGTCAATTACTATCATCCTGACTGTCTGTCCATTCTGCTAAACTATCCATGTCCTGTTTCAGTCAATTACTATCATCCTGACTGTCTGTCCAGTCTGCTAAACTATCAATGTCCTGTTTCAGTCAATTACTATCATCCTGACTGTCTGTCCATTCAGCTAAACTATCAATGTCCTGTTTCAGTCAATTACTATCATCCTGACTGTCTGTCCATTCTGCTAAACTATCAATGTCCTGTTTCAGTCAATTACTATCATCCTGACTGTCTGTCCATTCTGCTAAACTGTCAATGTCCTGTTTCAGTCAATTACTATCATCCTGACTGTCTGTCCATTCTGCAAAACTATCAATGTCCTGTTTCAGTCAATTACTATCGTTCTGACTGTCTATCCATTCTGCTAAACTATCCATGTCCTGTTTCAGTCAATTACTATCATCCTGACTGTCTGTCCATTCTGCTAAACTATCCATGTCCTGTTTCAGTCAATTACTATCATCCTGACTGTCTGTCCATTCTGCTAAGCTATCAATGTCCTGTTTCAGTCAATTACTATCATCCTGACTGTCTGTCCAGTCTGCTAAACTATCAATGTCCTGTTTCAGTCAATTACTATCATCCTGACTGTCTGTCCATTCTGCTAAACTATCAATGTCCTGTTTCAGTCAATTACTATCATCCTGACTCCCTGTCCATTCTGCTAACTATCCATGTCCTGTTTCAGTCAATTACTATCATCCTGACTGTCTGTCCATTCTGCTAAACTATCAATGTCCTGTTTCTGTCAATTAATATCATCCTGACTGTCTGTCCATTCTGCTAAACTATCCATGTCCTGTTTCAGTCAATTATTATCATCCTGACTGTCTGTCCATTCTGCTAAACTATCCATGTCCTGTTTCAGTCAATTACCATCATCCTGACTGTCTGTCCTTTCTGCTAAACTATCCATGTCCTGTTTCAGTCAATTACTATCATCCTGACTGTCTGTCCATTCTGCTAAACTATCCATGTCCTGTTTCAGTCAATTACTATCATCCTGACTGTCTGTCCAGTCTGCTAAACTATCAATGTCCTGTTTCAGTCAATTACTATCATCCTGACTGTCTGTCCATTCTGCTAAACTATCAATGTCCTGTTTCAGTCAATTACTATCATCCTGACTGTCTGTCCATTCTGCTAAACTATCCATGTCCTGTTTCAGTCAATTGCTATCATCCTGACTGTCTGTCCATTCTGCTAAACTATCAATGTCCTGTTTCAGTCAATTACTATCATCCTGACTGTCTGTCCATTCTGCTAAACTATCAATGTCCTGTTTCAGTCAATTACTATCATTCTGACTGTCTGTCCATTCTGCTAATCTATCAATGTCCTGTTTCAGTCAATTACTATCATCCTGACTGTCTGTCCATTCTGCTAAACTATCCATGTCCTGTTTCAGTCAATTACTATCATCCTGACTGTCTGTCCAGTCTGCTAAACTATCAATGTCCTGTTTCAGTCAATTACTATCATCCTGACTGTCTGTCCATTCAGCTAAACTATCAATGTCCTGTTTCAGTCAATTACTATCATCCTGACTGTCTGTCCATTCTGCTAAACTATCAATGTCCTGTTTCAGTCAATTACTATCATCCTGACTGTCTGTCCATTCTGCTAAACTGTCAATGTCCTGTTTCAGTCAATTACTATCATCCTGACTGTCTGTCCATTCTGCAAAACTATCAATGTCCTGTTTCAGTCAATTACTATCGTTCTGACTGTCTATCCATTCTGCTAAACTATCCATGTCCTGTTTCAGTCAATTACTATCATCCTGACTGTCTGTCCATTCTGCTAAGCTATCAATGTCCTGTTTCAGTCAATTACTATCATCCTGACTGTCTGTCCAGTCTGCTAAACTATCAATGTCCTGTTTCAGTCAATTACTATCATCCTGACTGTCTGTCCATTCTGCTAAACTATCAATGTCCTGTTTCAGTCAATTACTATCATCCTGACTCCCTGTCCATTCTGCTAACTATCCATGTCCTGTTTCAGTCAATTACTATCATCCTGACTGTCTGTCCATTCTGCTAAACTATCAATGTCCTGTTTCTGTCAATTAATATCATCCTGACTGTCTGTCCATTCTGCTAAACTATCCATGTCCTGTTTCAGTCAATTATTATCATCCTGACTGTCTGTCCATTCTGCTAAACTATCCATGTCCTGTTTCAGTCAATTACCATCATCCTGACTGTCTGTCCTTTCTGCTAAACTATCCATGTCCTGTTTCAGTCAATTACTATCATCCTGACTGTCTGTCCATTCTGCTAAACTATCCATGTCCTGTTTCAGTCATTTACTATCATCCTGACTGTCTGTCCATTCTGCTAAACTATCAATGTCCTGTTTCAGTCAATTACTATCATCCTGACTGTCTGTCCATTCTGCTAAACTATCAATGTCCTGTTTCAGTCAATTACTATCATCCTGACTGTCTGTCCATTCTGCTAAACTATCCATGTCCTGTTTCAGTCAATTACTATCATCCTGACTGTCTATCCATTCTGCTAAACTATCCATGTCCTGTTTCAGTCAATTACTATCATCCTGACTGTCGGTCAACTATGCGAACATATCCATGTCCTGTTTCAGTCAATTACTATCATCCTGATCATCTGTCCTTTCTAATTGTCTATGTCCTGTTTCAGTCAATTACTATCATCCTGATCCTCTGTCCATTCTAATTATCTATGTCCTGTTTCAGTCAATTACTGTCATCTTGATCCTCTGTCTATTCTAATTATCTATGTCCTGTTTCAGTCAATTACTATCATCCTGATCCTCTGTCCATTCTAATTATCTATGTCCTGTTTCAGTCAATTACTGTCATCTTGATCCTCTGTCTATTCTAATTATCTATGTCCTGTTTCAGTCAATTATTTTCATCTTGATCCTCTGTCTATTCTAATTATCTATGTCCTGTTTCAGTCTATTACTATCATCCTGATCCTCTGTCCATTCTAATTATCTATGTCCTGTTTCAGTCAAATACTATCATCCTGATCCTCAGTCCATTCTGCTAACCTATCAATGTCCTGTTTCAGTCAATTACTATCATCCTGACTGTCTGTCCATTCTGCTAAACTATCCATGTCCTGTTATTGTCAATTACTATCATCCTGACTGTCTGTCCATTCTGCTAAATTATCAATGTCCAGTTTCAGTCAATTACTATCATCCTGACTGTCTGTCTATTCTTCTAACCTATCAATGTCCTGTTTCAGTCAATTACTATCATCCTGACTGTCTGTCCATTCTGCTAAACTATCCATGTCCTGTTTCAGTCAATTACTATCATCCTGATCCTCTGTCCATTCTGCTAAACTAGCCATGTCCTGTTTCAGTCAATTACTATCATCCTGACTGTCTATCAATTCTGCTAAACTATCAATGTCCTGTTTCAGTCAATTACTATCATTCTGACTGTCTGTCCATTCTGCTAAACTATCCATGTCCTGTTTCAGTCAATTACTATCATCCTGACTGTCTGTCCATTCTGCTAAACTATCCATGTCCTGTTTCAGTCAATTACTATCATCCTGACTGTCTATCCATTCTGCTAAACTATCAATGTCCTGTTTCAGTCAATTACTATCATCCAGACTGTCTGTCCATTCTGCTAAACTATCAATGTCCTGTTTCAGTCAATTACTATCATCCTGACTGTCTGTCCTTTCTGCTAAACTATCCATGTCATTTTTCAGTCAATTACTATCATCCTGACTGTCTGTCCATTCTGCTAAACTATCAATGTCCTGTTTCAGTCAATTACTATCATCCTGACTGTCTGTCCATTCTGCTAAACTATCAATGTCCTGTTTCAGTCAATTACTATCATCCAGACACTCTGTCCATTCTGCTAAACTATCAATGTCCTGTTTCAGTCAATTACTATCATCCTGACTGTCTATCCATTCTGCTAAACTATCAATGTCCTGTTTCAGTCAATTACTATCATCCTGACTGTCTGTCCATTCTGCTCAGCTATCAATGTCCTGTTTCAGTCAATTACTATCATCCTGACTGTCTGTCCATTCTGCTAAACTATCCATGTCCTGTTTCAGTCAATTACTATCATCCAGACTGTCTGTCCATTCTGCTAAACTATCAATGTCCTGTTTCAGTCAATTACTTTCATCCTGACTGTCTGTCCATTCTGCTAAACTATCAATGCCCTGTTTCAGTCAATTAATATCATCATGACTGTCTGTCCATTCTGCTAAACTATCAATGTCCTGTTTCAGTCAATTACTATCATCCTGACTCTCTGTCCATTCTGCTAAACTATCAATGTCCTGTTTCAATCAATTACTATCATCCTGACTGTCTGTCCATTCTGCTAAACCATTCATGTCCTGTTTCAGTCAATTACTATCATCCAGACTGTCTGTCCATTCTGCTAAACTATCAATGTCCTGTTTCAGTCAATTACTATCATCCTGACTGTCTATCCATTCTGCTAAACTATCCATGTCCTGTTTCAGTCAATTACTATCATCCTGACTGTCTGTCCATTCTGCTAAACTATCAATGTCCTGTTTCAGTCAATTACTATCATCCTGACTGTCTGTCCATTCTGCTAAACTATCAATGTCCTGTTTCAGCCAATTACTATCATCCTGACTGTCTGTCCATTCTGCTAAACTATCAATGTCCTGTTTCAGTCAATTACTATCATCCTGACTGTCTGTCCATTCTGCTAAACTATCAATGTCCTGTTTCAGTCAATTACTATCATCCTGACTGTCTGTCCATTCTGCTAAACTATCAATGTCCTGTTTCAGTCAATTAATATCATCCTGACTGTCTGTCCATTCTGCTAAACTATCAATGTCCTGTTTCAGTCAATTACTATCATCCTGACTCTCTGTCCATTCTGCTAAACTATCAATGTCCTGTTTCAATCAATTACTATCATCCTGACTGTCTGTCCATTCTGCTAAACTATTCATGTCCTGTTTCAGTCAATTACTATCATCCAGACTGTCTGTCCATTCTGCTAAACTATCAATGTCCTGTTTCAGTCAATTACTATCATCCTGACTGTCTATCCATTCTGCTAAACTATCCATGTCCTGTTTCAGTCAATTACTATCATCCTGACTGTCTGTCCATTCTGCTAAACTATCAATGTCCTGTTTCAGTCAATTACTATCATCCTGACTGTCTGTCCATTCTGCTAAACTATCAATGTCCTGTTTCAGTCAATTACTATCATCCTGACTGTCTGTCCATTCTGCTAAACTATCAATGTCCTGTTTCAGTCAATTACTATCATCCTGACTGTCTGTCCATTCTGCTAAACTATCAATGTCCTGTTTCAGTCAATTACTATCATCCTGACTGTCTGTCCTTTCTGCTAAACTATCAATGTCCAGTTTCAGTCAATTACTATCATCCTGATCCTCTGTCTATTCTGCTAACCTATCAATGTCCTGTTTCAGTCAATTACTATCATCCTGACTGTCTGTCCATTCTGCTAAACTATCCATGTCCTGTTATTGTCAATTACTATCATCCTGACTGTCTGTCCATGCTGCTAAATTATCAATGTCCAGTTTCAGTCAATTACTATCATCCTGACTGTCTGTCTATTCTTCTAACCTATCAATGTCCTGTTTCAGTCAATTACTATCATCCTGACTGTCTGTCCATTCTGCTAAACTATCCATGTCCTGTTTCAGTCAATTACTATCATCCTGATCCTCTGTCCATTCTGCTAAACTATCCATGTCCTGTTTCAGTCAATTACTATCATCCTGACTGTCTATCCATTCTGCTAAACTATCAATGTCCTGTTTCAGTCAATTACTATCATCCTGACTCTCTGTCCATTCTGCTAAACTATCAATGTCCTGTTTCAATCAATTACTATCATCCTGACTGTCTGTCCATTCTGCTAAACTATTCATGTCCTGTTTCAGTCAATTACTATCATCCAGACTGTCTGTCCATTCTGCTAAACTATCAATGTCCTGTTTCAGTCAATTACTATCATCCTGACTGTCTATCCATTCTGCTAAACTATCCATGTCCTGTTTCAGTCAATTACTATCATCCTGACTGTCTGTCCATTCTGCTAAACTATCAATGTCCTGTTTCAGTCAATTACTATCATCCTGACTGTCTGTCCACTCTGCTAAACTATCAATGTCCTGTTTCAGTCAATTACTATCATCCTGACTGTCTGTCCATTCTGCTAAACTATCAATGTCCTGTTTCAGTCAATTACTATCATCCTGACAGTCTGTCCATTCTGCTAAACTATCAATGTCCTGTTTCAGTCAATTACTATCATCCTGACTGTCTGTCCATTCTGCTAAACTATCAATGTCCTGTTTCAGCCAATTACTATCATCCTGACTGTCTGTCCATTCTGCTAAACTATCAATGTCCTGTTTCAGTCAATTACTATCATCCTGACTGTCTGTCCATTCTGCTAAACTATCAATGTCCTGTTTCAGTCAATTACTATCATCCTGACTGTCTGTCCATTCTGCTAAACTATCAATGTCCTGTTTCAGTCAATTAATATCATCCTGACTCTCTGTCCATTCTGCTAAACTATCAATGTCCTGTTTCAGTCAATTACTATCATCCTGACTCTCTGTCCATTCTGCTAAACTATCAATGTCCTGTTTCAATCAATTACTATCATCCTGACTGTCTGTCCATTCTGCTAAACTATTCATGTCCTGTTTCAGTCAATTACTATCATCCAGACTGTCTGTCCATTCTGCTAAACTATCAATGTCCTGTTTCAGTCAATTACTATCATCCTGACTGTCTATCCATTCTGCTAAACTATCCATGTCCTGTTTCAGTCAATTACTATCATCCTGACTGTCTGTCCATTCTGCTAAACTATCAATGTCCTGTTTCAGTCAATTACTATCATCCTGACTGTCTGTCCATTCTGATAAACTATCAATGTCCTGTTTCAGTCAATTACTATCATCCTGACTGTCTGTCCATTCTGCTAAACTATCAATGTCCTGTTTCAGTCAATTACTATCATCCTGACTGTCTGTCCATTCTGCTAAACTATCAATGTCCTGTTTCAGTCAATTACTATCATCCTGACTGTCTGTCCTTTCTGCTAAACTATCAATGTCCAGTTTCAGTCAATTACTATCATCCTGATCCTCTGTCTATTCTGCTAACCTATCAATGTCCTGTTTCAGTCAATTACTATCATCCTGACTGTCTGTCCATTCTGCTAAACTATCCATGTCCTGTTATTGTCAATTACTATCATCCTGACTGTCTGTCCATTCTGCTAAATTATCAATGTCCAGTTTCAGTCAATTACTATCATCCTGACTGTCTGTCTATTCTTCTAACCTATCAATGTCCTGTTTCAGTCAATTACTATCATCCTGACTGTCTGTCCATTCTGCTAAACTATCCATGTCCTGTTTCAGTCAATTACTATCATCCTGATCCTCTGTCCATTCTGCTAAACTATCCATGTCCTGTTTCAGTCAATTACTATCATCCTGACTGTCTATCCATTCTGCTAAACTATCAATGTCCTGTTTCAGTCAATTACTATCATTCTGACTGTCTGTCCATTCTGCTTATCTATCCATGTCCTGTTTCAGTCAATTACTATCATCCTGACTGTCTATCCATTCTGCTGAACTATCAATGTCCTGTTTCAGTCAATTACTATCATCCTGACTGTCCGTCCATTCTTTTAAACTATCAATGTCCTGTTTCAGTCAATTACTATCATCCTGACTGTCTGTCCATTCTGCTAAACTATCAATGTCCTGTTTCAGTCAATTACTATCATCCTGACTGTCTGTCCTTTCTACTAAACTATCAATGTCCAGTTTCAGTCAATTACTATCATCCTGATCCTCTGTCTATTCTGCTAACCTATCAATGTCCTGTTTCAGTCAATTACTATCATCCTGACTGTCTGTCCATTCTGCTAAACTATCCATGTCCTGTTATTGTCAATTTCTATCATCCTGACTGTCTGTCCATTCTGCTAAACTATCCATGTCCTGTTTCAGGCAATTACTATCATCCTGACTGTCTATCCATTCTGCTAAACTATCAATGTCCTGTTTCAGTCAATTACTATCATTCTGACTGTCTGTCCATTCTGCGAAACTATCCATGTCCTGTTTCAGTCAATTACTATCATCCTGACTGTCTGTCCATTCTGCTAAACTATCCATGTCCTGTTTCAGTCAATTACTATCATCCTGACTGTCTATCCATTCTGCTAAACTATCAATGTCCTGTTTCAGTCAATTACTATCATCCAGACTGTCTGTCCATTCTGCTAAACTATCAATGTCCTGTTTCAGTCAATTACTATCATCCTGACTGTCTGTCCTTTCTGCTGAACTATCCATGTCCTGTTTCAGTCAATTACTATCATCCTGACTGTCTGTCCATTCTGCTAAACTATCAATGTCCTGTTTCAGTCAATTACTATCATCCTGACTGTCTGTCCATTCTGCTAAACTATCAATGTCCTGTTTCAGTCAATTACTATCATCCAGACACTCTGTCCATTCTGCTAAACTATCAATGTCCTGTTTCAGTCAATTACTATCATCCTGACTGTCTATCCATTCTGCTAAACTATCCATGTCCTGTTTCAGTCAATTACTATCATCCTGACTGTCTGTCCATTCTGCTATGCTATCAATGTCCTGTTTCAGTCAATTACTATCATCCTGACTGTCTGTCCATTCTGCTAAACTATCCATGTCCTGTTTCAGTCAATTACTATCATCCAGACTGTCTGTCCATTCTGCTAAACTATCAATGTCCTGTTTCAGTCAATTACTATCATCCTGACTGTCTATCCATTCTGCTAAACTATCAATGTCCTGTTTCAGTCAATTAATATCATCCTGACTGTCTGTCCATTCTGCTAAACTATCAATGTCCTGTTTCAGTCAATTACTATCATCCTGACTCTCTGTCCATTCTGCTAAACTATCAATGTCCTGTTTCAATCAATTACTATCATCCTGACTGTCTGTCCATTCTGCTCAACTAATCATGTCCTGTTTCAGTCAATTACTATCATCCTGACTGTCTATCCATTCTGCTAAACTATCCATGTCCTGTTTCAGTCAATTACTATCATCCTGACTGTCTGTCCATTCTGCTAAACTATCAATGTCCTGTTTCAGTCAATTACTATCATCCTGACTGTCTGTCCATTCTGCTAAACTATCAATGTCCTGTTTCAGTCAATTACTATCATCCTGACTGTCTGTCCATTCTGCTAAACTATCAATGTCCTGTTTCAGTCAATTACTATCATCCTGACAGTCTGTCCATTCTGCTAAACTATCAATGTCCTGCTTCAGTCAATTACTATCATCCTGACTGTCTGTCCATTCTGCTAAACTATCAATGCCCTGTTTCAGCCAATTACTATCATCCTGACTGTCTGTCCATTCTGCTAAACTATCAATGTCCTGTTTCAGTCAATTACTATCATCCTGACTGTCTGTCCATTCTGCTAAACTATCAATGTCCTGTTTCAGTCAATTACTATCATCCTGACTGTCTGTCCATTCTGCTAAACTATCAATGTCCTGTTTCAGTCAATTAATATCATCCTGACTGTCTGTCCATTCTGCTAAACTATCAATGTCCTGTTTCAGTCAATTACTATCATCCTGACTCTCTGTCCATTCTGCTAAACTATCAATGTCCTGTTTCAATCAATTACTATCATCCTTACTGTCTGTCCATTCTGCTAAACTATTCATGTCCTGTTTCAGTCAATTACTATCATCCAGACTGTCTGTCCATTCTGCTAAACTATCAATGTCCTGTTTCAGTCAATTACTATCATCCTGACTGTCTATCCATTCTGCTAAACTATCCATGTCCTGTTTCAGTCAATTACTATCATCCTGACTGTCTGTCCATTCTGCTAAACTATCAATGTCCTGTTTCAGCCAATTACTATCATCCTGACTGTCTGTCCATTCTGCTAAACTATCAATGTCCTGTTTCAGTCAATTACTATCATTCTGACTGTCTGTCCATTCTGCTAAACTATCAATGTCCTGTTTCAGTCAATTACTATCATCCTGACTGTCTGTCCATTCTGCTAAACTATCAATGTCCTGTTTCAGTCAATTACTATCATCCTGACTCTCTGTCCATTCTGCTAACTATCCATGTCCTGTTTCAGTCAATTACTATCATCCTGACTGTCTGTCCATTCTGCTAAACTATCCATGTCATGTTTCAGTCAATTACTATCATCCTGACTGTCTATCCATTCTGCTAAACTATCAATGTCCTGTTTCAGTCAATTACTATCATCCTGACTGTCTGTCCATTCTGCTAAACTATCCATGTCCTGTTTCAGTCAATTACTATCATCCTGACTGTCTATCCATTCTGCTAAACTATCAATGTCCTGTTTCAGTCAATTACTATCATCCTGACTCTCTGTCCATTCTGCTAAACTCTCCATGTCCTGTTTCAGTCAATTACTATCATCCTGACTGTCTGTCCATTCTGCTAACTATCCATGTCCTGTTTCAGTCAATTACTATCATCCTGACTGTCTATCCATTCTGCTAAACTATCCATGTCCTGTTTCAGTCAATTACTATCATCCTGACTGTCTGTCCATTCTGCTAACTATCCATGTCCTGTTTCAGTCAATTACTATCATCCTGACTGTCTGTCCATTCTGCTAACTATCCATGTCCTGTTTCAGTCAATTACTATCATCCTGATCCTCTGTCCATTCTGCTAAACTATCTATGTCCTGTTTCAGTCAATTACTATCATCCTGACTCTCTGTCCATTCTGCTAACTATCCATGTCCTGTTTCAGTCAATTACTATCATCCTGACTGTCTGTCCATTCTGCTAAACTATCCATGTCCTACTTCAGTCAATTACTATCATCCTGACTGTCTGTCCATTCTGCTAAACTATCAATGTCCTGTTTCAGTCAATTACTATCATCCTGACTGTCTGTCCATTCTGCTAAACTATCAATGTCCTGTTTCAGTCAATTAATATCATCCTGACTTTCTGTCCATTCTGCTAAACTATCAATGTCCTGTTTCAGTCAATTACTATCATCCTGACTCTCTGTCCATTCTGCCATACTATCAATGTCCTGTTTCAATCAATTACTATCATCCTGACTGTCTGTCCATTCTGCTAAACTATTCATGTCCTGTTTCAGTCAATTACTATCACCCAGACTGTCTGTCCATTCTGCTAAACTATCAATGTCCTGTTTCAGTCAATTACTATCATCCTGACTGTCTATCCATTCTGCTAAACTATCCATGTCCTGTTTCAGTCAATTACTATCATCCTGACTGTCTGTCCATTCTGCTAAACTATCAATGTCCTGTTTCAGCCAATTACTATCATCCTGACTGTCTGTCCATTCTGCTAAACTATCAATGTCCTGTTTCAGTCAATTACTATCATCCTGACTGTCTGTCCATTCTGCTAAACTATCAATGTCCTGTTTCAGCCAATTACTATCATCCTGACTGTCTGTCCATTCTGCTAAACTATCAATGTCCTGTTTCAGCCAATTACTATCATCCTGACTGTCTGTCCATTCTGCTAAACTATCAATGTCCTGTTTCAGTCAATTACTATCATCCTGACTCTCTGTCCATTCTGCTAAACTATCAATGTCCTGTTTCAGTCAATTACTATCATCCTGACTCTCTGTCCATTCTGCTAACTATCCATGTCCTGTTTCAGTCAATTACTATCATCCTGACTGTCTGTCCATTCTGCTAAACTATCCATGTCCTGTTTCAGTCAATTACTATCATCCTGACTGTCTATCCATTCTGCTAAACTATCAATGTCCTGTTTCAGTCAATTACTATCATCCTGACTGTCTGTCCATTCTGCTAAACTATCCATGTCCTGTTTCAGTCAATTACTATCATCCTGACTGTCTATCCATTCTGCTAAACGATCAATGTCCTGTTTCAGTCAATTACTATCATCCTGACTGTCTGTCCATTCTGCTAAACTATCCATGTCCTGTTTCAGTCAATTACTATCATCCTGACTGTCTGTCCATTCTGCTAACTATCCATGTCCTGTTTCAGTCAATTACTATCATCCTGATCCTCTGTCCATTCTGCTAAACTATCTATGTCCTGTTTCAGTCAATTACTATCATCCTGACTCTCTGTCCATTCTGCTAACTATCCATGTCCTGTTTCAGTCAATTACTATCATCCTGACTGTCTGTCCATTCTGCTAAACTATCCATGTCCTACTTCAGTCAATTACTATCATCCTGACTGTCTGTCCATTCTGCTAAACTATCAATGTCCTGTTTCAGTCAATTACTATCATCCTGACTGTCTGTCCATTCTGCTAAACTATCAATGTCCTGTTTCAGTCAATTAATATCATCCTGACTTTCTGTCCATTCTGCTAAACTATCAATGTCCTGTTTCAGTCAATTACTATCATCCTGACTCTCTGTCCATTCTGCCATACTATCAATGTCCTGTTTCAATCAATTACTATCATCCTGACTGTCTGTCCATTCTGCTAAACTATTCATGTCCTGTTTCAGTCAATTACTATCACCCAGACTGTCTGTCCATTCTGCTAAACTATCAATGTCCTGTTTCAGTCAATTACTATCATCCTGACTGTCTATCCATTCTGCTAAACTATCCATGTCCTGTTTCAGTCAATTACTATCATCCTGACTGTCTGTCCATTCTGCTAAACTATCAATGTCCTGTTTCAGCCAATTACTATCATCCTGACTGTCTGTCCATTCTGCTAAACTATCAATGTCCTGTTTCAGTCAATTACTATCATCCTGACTGTCTGTCCATTCTGCTAAACTATCAATGTCCTGTTTCAGCCAATTACTATCATCCTGACTGTCTGTCCATTCTGCTAAACTATCAATGTCCTGTTTCAGCCAATTACTATCATCCTGACTGTCTGTCCATTCTGCTAAACTATCAATGTCCTGTTTCAGTCAATTACTATCATCCTGACTCTCTGTCCATTCTGCTAAACTATCAATGTCCTGTTTCAGTCAATTACTATCATCCTGACTCTCTGTCCATTCTGCTAACTATCCATGTCCTGTTTCAGTCAATTACTATCATCCTGACTGTCTGTCCATTCTGCTAAACTATCCATGTCCTGTTTCAGTCAATTACTATCATCCTGACTGTCTATCCATTCTGCTAAACTATCAATGTCCTGTTTCAGTCAATTACTATCATCCTGACTGTCTGTCCATTCTGCTAAACTATCCATGTCCTGTTTCAGTCAATTACTATCATCCTGACTGTCTATCCATTCTGCTAAACGATCAATGTCCTGTTTCAGTCAATTACTATCATCCTGACTGTCTGTCCATTCTGCTAAACTATCCATGTCCTGTTTCAGTCAATTACTATCATCCTGACTGTCTGTCCATTCTGCTAACTATCCATGTCCTGTTTCAGTCAATTACTATCATCCTGACTGTCTATCCATTCTGCTAAACTATCCATGTCCTGTTTCAGTCAATTACTATCATCCTGACTGTCTGTCCATTCTGCGAACTATCTATGTCCTGTTTCAGTCAATTACTATCATCCTGACTGTCTGTCCATTCTGCTAACTATCCATGTCCTGTTTCAGTCAATTACTATCATCCTGATCCTCTGTCCATTCTGCTAAACTATCTATGTCCTGTTTCAGTCAATTACTATCATCCTGACTCTCTGTCCATTCTGCTAACTATCCATGTCCTGTTTCAGTCAATTACTGTCATCCTGACTGTCTGTCCATTCTGCTAAACTATCCATGTCCTATTTCAGTCAATTACTATCATCCTGACTGTCTGTCCATTCTGCTAAACTATCAATGTCCTGTTTCAGTCAATTACTATCATCCTGACTGTCTGTCCATTCTGCTAAACTATCAATGTCCTGTTTCAGTCAATTACTATCATCCTGACTGTCTGTCCATTCTGCTAAACTATCAATGTCCTGTTTCAGTCAATTACTATCATCCTGACTGTCTGTCCATTCTGCTAAACTATCCATGTCCTGTTTCAGTCAATTACTATCATCCTGACTGTCTGTCCATTCTGCTAAACTATCAATGTCCTGTTTCAGTCAATTACTATCATCCTGACTGTCTGTCCATTCTGCTAAACTATCAATGTCCTGTTTCAGTCAATTACTATCATCCTGACTGTCTGTCCATTCTGCTAAACTATCAATGTCCTGTTTCAGTCAATTACTATCACCCTGACTCTCTGTCCATTCTGCTAACTATCCATGTCCTGTTTCAGTCAATTACTATCATCCTGACTGTCTGTCCATTCTGCTAAACTATCCATGTCCTGTTTCAGTCAATTACTATCATCCTGACTGTCTATCCATTCTGCTAAACTATCAATGTCCTGTTTCAGTCAATTACTATCATCCTGACTGTCTGTCCATTCTGCTAATCTATCCATGTCCTGTTTCAGTCAATTACTATCATCCTGACTGTCTATCCATTCTGCTAAACTATCAATGTCCTGTTTCAGTCAATTACTATCATCCTGACTCTCTGTCCATTCTGCTAAACTATCCATGTCCTGTTTCAGTCAATTACTATCATCCTGACTGTCTGTCCATTCTGCTAACTATCCATGTCCTGTTTCAGTCAATTACTATCATCCTGACTGTCTATCCATTCTGCTAAACTATCCATGTCCTGTTTCAGTCAATTACTACCATCCTGACTGTCTGTCCATTCTGCTAACTATCCATGTCCTGTTTCAGTCAATTACTATCATCCTGACTGTCTGTCCATTCTGCTAAACTATCCATGTCCTGTTTCAGTCAATTACTATCATCCTGGCTGTCTGTCCATTCTGCTAAACTATCCATGTCCTATTTCAGTCAATTACTATCATCCTGACTGTCTGTCCATTCTGCTAAACTATCAATGTCCTGTTTCAGTCAATTACTATCATCCTGACTGTCTGTCCATTCTGCTAAACTATCAATGTCCTGTTTCAGTCAATTACTATCATCCTGACTGTCTGTCCATTCTGCTAAACTATCAATGTCCTGTTTCAGTCAATTACTATCATCCTGACTGTCTGTCCATTCTGCTAAACTATCCATGTCCTGTTTCAGTCAATTACTATCATCCTGACTGTCTGTCCATTCTGCTAAACTATCAATGTCCTGTTTCAGTCAATTACTATCATCCTGACTGTCTGTCCATTCTGCTAAACTATCAATGTCCTGTTTCAGTCAATTACTATCATTCTGACTGTCTGTCCATTCTGCTAAACTATCCATGTCCTGTTTCAGTCAATTACTATCATCCTGACTGTCTGTCCATTCTGCTAAACTATCAATGTCCTGTTTCAGTCAATTACTATCATCCAGACTGTCTGTCCATTCTGCTAAACTATCAATGTCCTGTTTCAGTCAATTACTATCATACTGACTGTCTGTCCATTCTGCTAAACTATTAATGTCCTGTTTCAGTCAATTACTATCATCCAGACTGTCTGTCCATTCTGCTAAACTATCCATGTCCAGTTTCAGTCAATTACTATCATCCTGACTGTCTGTCCATTCTGCTAAACTATCAATGTCCTGTTTCAGTCAATTACTATCATCCAGACTGTCTGTCCATTCTGCTAAACTATCCATGTCCTGTTTCAGTCAATTACTATCATCCTGACTGTCTGTCCATTCTGCTAAACTATCAATGTCCTGTTTCAGTCAATTACTATCATCCTGACTGTCTGTCCATTCTGCTAAACTATCAATGTCCTGTTTCAGTCAATTACTATCATCCTGACTGTCTGTCCATTCTGCTAAACTATCAATGTCCTGTTTCAGTCAATTACTATCATCCTGACTGTCTGTCCATTCTGCTAAACTATCCATGTCCTGTTTCAGTCAATTACTATCATCCTGACTGTCTGTCCATTCTGCTAAACTATCAATGTCCTGTTTCAGTCAATTACTATCATCCAGACTGTCTGTCCATTCTGCTAAACTATCAATGTCCTGTTTCAGTCAATTACTATCATCCTGACTGTCTGTCCATTCTGCTAAACTATCAATGTCTTTTTTCAGTCAATTACTATCATCCTGACTGTCTGTCCATTCTGCTAAACTATCAATGTCCTGTTTCAGTCAATTACTATCATCCAGACTGTCTGTCCATTCTGCTAAACTATCCATGTCCTGTTTCAGTCAATTACTATCATCCTGACTGTCTGTCCATTCTGCTAATCTATCAATGTCCTGTTTCAGTCAATTACTATCATCCTGACTGTCTATCCATTCTGCTAAACTATCCATGTCCTTTTTCAGTCAATTACTATCATCCTGACTGTCTGTCCATTCTGCTAAACTATCAATGTCCTGTTTCAGTCAATTACTATCATCCTGACTGTCTGTCCATTCTGCTAAGCAATCAATGTCCTGTTTCAGTCAATTACTATCATTCTGACTGTCTGTCCATTCTGCTAAACTATCCATGTCCTGTTTCAGTCAATTACTATCATCCTGACTGTCTGTCCATTCTACTAAACTATCAATGTCCTGTTTCAGTCAATTACTATCATCCAGACTGTCTGTACATTCTGCTAAACTATCCATGTCCTGTTTCAGTCAATTACTATCATCCTGACTGTCTGTCCATTCTGCTAAACTATCAATGTCCTGTTTCAGTCAATTACTATCATCCTGACTGTCTGTCCATTCTGCTAAACTATCAATGTCCTGTTTCAGTCAATTACTATCATCCTGACTGTCTGTCCATTCTGCTAAACTATCCATGTCCTGTTTCAGTCAATTACTATCATCCTGACTGTCTGTCCATTCTGCTAAACTATCAATGTCCTGTTTCAGTCAATTACTATCATACAGACTGTCTGTCCATTCTGCTAAACTATCAATGTCCTGTTTCAGTCAATTACTATCATCCTGACTGTCTGTCCATTCTGCTAAACTATCAATGTCCTGTTTCAGTCAATTACTATCATCCAGACTGTCTGTCCATTCTGCTCAACTATCCATGTCCAGTTTCAGTCAATTACTATCATCCTGACTGTCTGTCCATTCTGCTAAACTATCAATGTCCTGTTTCAGTCAATTACTATCATCCAGACTGTCTGTCCATTCTGCTAAACTATCCATGTCCTGTTTCAGTCAATTACTATCATCCTGACTGTCTGTCCATTCTGCTAAACTATCAATGCCCTCTTTCAGTCAATTACTATCATCCTGACTGTCTGTCCATTCTGCTAAATTATCAATGTCCTGTTTCAGTCAATTACTATCATCCTGACTGTCTGTCCATTCTGCTAAACTATCAATGTCCTGTTTCAGTCAATTACTATCATCCTGACTGTCTGTCCATTCTGCTAAACTATCCATGTCCTGTTTCAGTCAATTACTATCATCCTGACTGTCTGTCCATTCTGCTAAACTATCAATGTCCTGTTTCAGTCAATTACTATCATCCAGACTGTCTGTCCATTCTGCTAAACTATCCATGTCCTGTTTCAGTCAATTACTATCATCCTGACTGTCTGTCCATTCTGCTAAACTATCAATGTCCTGTTTCAGTCAATTACTATCATCCTGACTGTCTGTCCATTCTGCTAAACTATCAATGTCCTGTTTAAGTCAATTACTATCATTCTGACTGTCTGTCCATTCTGCTAAACTATCCATGTCCTGTTTCAGTCAATTACTATCTTCCAGACTGTCTGTCCATTCTGCTAAACTATCCATGTCCAGTTTCAGTCAATTACTATCATCCTGAATGTCTGTCCATTCTGCTAAACTATCAATGTCCTGTTTCAGTCAATTACTATCATCCAGACTGTCTGTCCATTCTGCTAAACTATCCATGTCCTGTTTCAGTCAATTACTATCATCCTGACTGTCTGTCCATTCTGCTAAACTATCAATGTCCTGTTTCAGTCAATTACTATCATTCTGACTGTCTGTCCATTCTGCTAAACTATCAATGTCTTGTTTCAGTCAATTACTATCATCCTGACTGTCTGTCCATTCTGCTAAACTATCAATGTCCTGTTTCAGTCAATTACTATCATCCTGACTGTCTGTCCATTCTGCTAAACTATCAATGTCCTGTTTCAGTCAATTACTATCATTCTGACTGTCAATCCATTCTGCTAAACTATCCATGTCCTGTTTCAGTCAATTACTATCTTCCAGACTGTCTGTCCATTCTGCTAAACTATCCATGTCCTGTTTCAGTCAATTACTATCATCCTGACTGTCTGTCCATTCTGCTAAACTATCAATGTCCTGTTTCAGTCAATTACTATCATCCAGACTGTCTGTCCATTCTGCTAAACTATCCATGTCCTGTTTCAGTCAATTACTATCATCCTGACTGTCTGTCCATTCTGCTAAACTATCAATGTCCTGTTTCAGTCAATTACTATCATCCTGACTGTCTGTCCATTCTGCTAAACTATCAATGTCCTGTTTCAGTCAATTACTATCATCCTGACTGTCTGTCCATTCTGCTAAACTATCAATGTCCTGTTTCAGTCAATTACTATCATCCTGACTGTCTGTCCATTCTGCTAAACTATCCATGTCCTGTTTCAGTCAATTACTATCATCCTGACTGTCTGTCCATTCTGCTAAACTATCAATGTCCTGTTTCAGTCAATTACTATCATCCAGACTGTCTGTCCATTCTGCTAAACTATCAATGTCCTGTTTCAGTCAATTACTATCATCCTGACTGTCTGTCCATTCTGCTAAACTATCAATGTCTTGTTTCAGTCAATTACTATCATCCTGACTGTCTGTCCATTCTGCTAAACTATCAATGTCCTGTTTCAGTCAATTACTATCATCCAGACTGTCTGTCCATTCTGCTAAACTATCCATGTCCTGTTTCAGTCAATTACTATCATCCTGACTGTCTGTCCATTCTGCTAAACTATCAATGTCCTGTTTCAGTCAATTACTATCATCCTGACTGTCTATCCATTCTGCTAAACTATCCATGTCCTGTTTCAGTCAATTACTATCATCCTGACTGTCTGTCCATTCTGCTAAACTATCAATGTCCTGTTTCAGTCAATTACTACCATCCTGACTGTCTGTCCATTCTGCTAAACTATCAATGTCCTGTTTCAGTCAATTACTATCATTCTGACTGTCTGTCCATTCTGCTAAACTATCCATGTCCGGTTTCAGTCAATTACTATCATCCTGACTGTCTGTCCATTCTGCTAAACTATCTATGTCCTGTTTCAGTCAATTACTATCATCCAGACTGTCTGTCCATTCTGCTAAACTATCCATGTCCTGTTTCAGTCAATTACTATCATCCTGACTGTCTGTCCATTCTGCTAAACTATCAATGTCCTGTTTCAGTCAATTACTATCATCCAGACTGTCTGTCCATTCTGCTAAACTATCCATGTCCAGTTTCAGTCAATTACTATCATCCTGACTGCCTGTCCATTCTGCTAAACTATCAATGTCCTGTTTCAGTCAATTACTATCATCCAGACTGTCTGTCCATTCTGCTAAACTATCCATGTCCTGTTTCAGTCAATTACTATCATCCTGACTGTCTGTCCATTCTGCTAAACTATCAATGTCCTGTTTCAGTCAATTACTATCATCCTGACTGTCTGTCCATTCTGCTAAACTATCAATGTCCTGTTTCAGTCAATTACTATCATCCTGACTGTCTGTCCATTCTGCTAAACTATCAATGTCCTGTTTCAGTCAATTACTATCATCCTGACTGTCTGTCCATTCTGCTAAACTATCCATGTCCTGTTTCAGTCAATTAATATCATCCTGACTGTCTGTCCATTCTGCTAAACTATCAATGTCCTGTTTCAGTCAATTACTATCATACAGACTGTCTGTCCATTCTGCTAAACTATCAATGTCCTGTTTCAGTCAATTACTATCATCCTGACTGTCTGTCCATTCTGCTAAACTATCAATGTCCTGTTTCAGTCAATTACTATCATCCAGACTGTCTGTCCATTCTGCAAAACTATCCATGTCCAGTTTCAGTCAATTACTATCATCCTGACTGTCTGTCCATTCTGCTAAACTATCAATGTCCTGTTTCAGTCAATTACTATCATCCAGACTGTCTGTCCATTCTGCTAAACTATCAATGTCCTGTTTCAGTCAATTACTATCATCCTGACTGTCTGTCCATTCTGCTAAACTATCAATGTCCTGTTTCAGTCAATTACTATCATCCTGACTGTCTGTCCATTCTGCTAAACTATCCATGTCCTGTTTCAGTCAATTACTATCATCCTGACTGTCTGTCCATTCTGCTAAACTATCAATGTCCTGTTTCAGTCAATTACTATCATCCAGACTGTCTGTCCATTCTGCTAAACTATCAATGTCCTGTTTCAGTCAATTACTATCATCCTGACTGTCTGTCCATTCTGCTAAACTATCAATGTCTTGTTTCAGTCAATTACTATCATCCTGACTGTCTGTCCATTCTGCTAAACTATCAATGTCCTGTTTCAGTCAATTACTGTCATCCAGACTGTCTGTCCATTCTGCTAAACTATCCATGTCCAGTTTCAGTCAATTACTATCATCCTGACTGTCTGTCCATTCTGCTAAACTATCAATGTCCTGTTTCAGTCAATTACTATCATCCTGACTGTCTATCCATTCTGCTAAACTATCCATGTCCTGTTTCAGTCAATTACTATCATCCTGACTGTCTGTCCATTCTGCTAAACTATCAATGTCCTGTTTCAGTCAATTACTATCATCTTGACTGTCTGTCCATTCTGCTAAACTATCAATGTCCTGTTTCAGTCAATTACTATCATCCTGACTGTCTATCCATTCTGCTAAACTATCCATGTCCTGTTTCAGTCAATTACTATCATCCTGACTGTCTGTCCATTCTGCTAAACTATCAATGTCCTGTTTCAGTCAATTACTACCATCCTGACTGTCTGTCCATTCTGCTAAACTATCAATGTCCTGTTTCAGTCAATTACTATCATTCTGACTGTCTGTCCATTCTGCTAAACTATCCATGTCCGGTTTCAGTCAATTACTATCATCCTGACTGTCTGTCCATTCTGCTAAACTATCAATGTCCTGTTTCAGTCAATTACTATCATCCAGACTGTCTGTCCATTCTGCTAAACTATCCATGTCCTGTTTCAGTCAATTACTATCATCCTGACTGTCTGTCCATTCTGCTAAACTATCAATGTCCTGTTTCAGTCAATTACTATCATCCAGACTGTCTGTCCATTCTGCTAAACTATCCATGTCCAGTTTCAGTCAATTACTATCATCCTGACTGTCTGTCCATTCTGCTAAACTATCAATGTCCTGTTTCAGTCAATTACTATCATCCAGACTGTCTGTCCATTCTGCTAAACTATCCATGTCCTGTTTCAGTCAATTACTATCATCCTGACTGTCTGTCCATTCTGCTAAACTATCAATGTCCTGTTTCAGTCAATTACTATCATCCTGACTGTCTGTCCATTCTGCTAAACTATCAATGTCCTGTTTCAGTCAATTACTATCATCCTGACTGTCTGTCCATTCTGCTAAACTATCAATGTCCTGTTTCAGTCAATTACTATCATCCTGACTGTCTGTCCATTCTGCTAAACTATCCATGTCCTGTTTCAGTCAATTAATATCATCCTGACTGTCTGTCCATTCTGCTAAACTATCAATGTCCTGTTTCAGTCAATTACTATCATACAGACTGTCTGTCCATTCTGCTAAACTATCAATGTCCTGTTTCAGTCAATTACTATCATCCTGACTGTCTGTCCATTCTGCTAAACTATCAATGTCCTGTTTCAGTCAATTACTATCATCCAGACTGTCTGTCCATTCTGCAAAACTATCCATGTCCAGTTTCAGTCAATTACTATCATCCTGACTGTCTGTCCATTCTGCTAAACTATCAATGTCCTGTTTCAGTCAATTACTATCATCCAGACTGTCTGTCCATTCTGCTAAACTATCAATGTCCTGTTTCAGTCAATTACTATCATCCTGACTGTCTGTCCATTCTGCTAAACTATCAATGTCCTGTTTCAGTCAATTACTATCATCCTGACTGTCTGTCCATTCTGCTAAACTATCCATGTCCTGTTTCAGTCAATTACTATCATCCTGACTGTCTGTCCATTCTGCTAAACTATCAATGTCCTGTTTCAGTCAATTACTATCATCCAGACTGTCTGTCCATTCTGCTAAACTATCAATGTCCTGTTTCAGTCAATTACTATCATCCTGACTGTCTGTCCATTCTGCTAAACTATCAATGTCTTGTTTCAGTCAATTACTATCATCCTGACTGTCTGTCCATTCTGCTAAACTATCAATGTCCTGTTTCAGTCAATTACTGTCATCCAGACTGTCTGTCCATTCTGCTAAACTATCCATGTCCAGTTTCAGTCAATTACTATCATCCTGACTGTCTGTCCATTCTGCTAAACTATCAATGTCCTGTTTCAGTCAATTACTATCATCCTGACTGTCTATCCATTCTGCTAAACTATCCATGTCCTGTTTCAGTCAATTACTATCATCCTGACTGTCTGTCCATTCTGCTAAACTATCAATGTCCTGTTTCAGTCAATTACTATCATCTTGACTGTCTGTCCATTCTGCTAAACTATCAATGTCCTGTTTCAGTCAATTACTATCATTCTGACTGTCTGTCCATTCTGCTAAACTATCCATGTCCTGTTTCAGTCAATTACTATCATCCTGACTGTCTGTCCATTCTGCTAAACTATCAATGTCCTGTTTCAGTCAATTACTATCATCCAGACTGTCTGTCCATTCTGCTAAACTATCCATGTCCTGTTTCAGTCAATTACTATCATCCTGACTGTCTGTCCATTCTGCTAAACTATCAATGTCCTGTTTCAGTCAATTATTATCATCCAGACTGTCTGTCCATTCTGCTAAACTATCCATGTCCAGTTTCAGTCAATTACTATCATCCTGACTGTCTGTCCATTCTGCTAAACTATCAATGTCCTGTTTCAGTCAATTACTATCATCCAGACTGTCTGTCCATTCTGCTAAACTATCCATGTCCTGTTTCAGTCAATTACTATCATCCTGACTGTCTGTCCATTCTGCTAAACTATCAATGTCCTGTTTCAGTCAATTACTATCATCCTGACTGTCTGTCCATTCTGCTAAACTATCAATGTCCTGTTTCAGTCAATTACTATCATCCTGACTGTCTGTCCATTCTGCTAAACTATCAATGTCCTGTTTCAGTCAATTGCTATCATCCTGACTGTCTGTCCATTCTGCTAAACTATCCATGTCCTGTTTCAGTCAATTACTATCATCCTGACTGTCTGTCCATTCTGCTAAGCTACCCATGTCCTGTTTCAGTCAATTACTATCATACAGACTGTCTGTCCATTCTGCTAAACTGTCAATGTCCTGTTTCAGTCAATTACTATCATCCTGACTGTCTGTCCATTCTGCTAAACTATCAATGTCTTGTTTCAGTCAATTACTATCATCCTGACTGTCTGTCCATTCTGCTAAACAATCAATGTCCTGTTTCAGTCAATTACTATCATCCAGACTGTCTGTCCATTCTGCTAAACTATCCATGTCCTGTTTCAGTCAATTACTATCATCCTGACTGTCTGTCCATTCTGCTAAACTATTAATGTCCTGTTTCAGTCAATTACTATCATCCTGACTGTCTATTCATTCTGCTAAACTATCCATGTCCTGTTTCAGTCAATTACTATCATCCTGACTGTCTGTCCATTCTGCTAAACTATCAATGTCCTGTTTCAGTCAATTACTATCATCCTGACTGTCTGTCCATTCTGATAAACTATCAATGTCCTGTTTCAGTCAATTACTATCATTCTGACTGTCTGTCCATTCTGCTAAACTATCCATGTCCTGTTTCAGTCAATTACTATCATCCTGACTGTCTGTCCATTCTGCTAAACTATCAATGTCCTGTTTCAGTCAATTACTATCATCCAGACTGTCTGTCCATTCTGCTAAACTATCCATGTCCTGTTTCAGTCAATTACTATCATCCTGACTGTCTGTCCATTCTGCTAAACTATCAATGTCCTGTTTCCGTCAATTACTATCATCCTGACTGTCTGTCCATTCTGCTAAACTATCCATGTCCTGTTTCAGTCAATTACTATCATCCTGACTGTCTATCCATTCTGCTATACTATCAATGTCCTGTTTCAGTCAATTACTATCATCCAGACTGTCTGTCCATTCTGCTAAACTATCAATGTCCTGTTTCAGTCAATTACTATCATCCTGACTGTCTGTCCATTCTGCTAAACTATCCATGTCCTGTTTCAGTCAATTACTATCATCCTGACTGTCTGTCCATTCTGCTAAACTATCAATGTCCTGTTTCAGTCAATTACTATCATCCTGACTGTCTGTCCATTCTGCTAAACTATCAATGTCCTGTTTCAGTCAATTACTATCATCCTGACTGTCTGTCCATTCTGCTAAACTATCAATGTCCTGTTTCAGTCAATTAATATCATCCTGACTGTCTGTCCATTCTGCTAAACTATCCATGTCCTGTTTCAGTCAATTACTATCATCCTGACTGTCTGTCCATTCTGCTAAACTATCAATGTCCTGTTTCAGTCAATTACTATCATACAGACTGTCTGTCCATTCTGCTAAACTATCAATGTCCTGTTTCAGTCAATTGCTATCATCCTGACTGTCTGTCCATTCTGCTAAACTATCCATGTCCTGTTTCAGTCAATTACTATCATCCTGACTGTCTGTCCATTCTGCTAAGCTACCCATGTCCTGTTTCAGTCAATTACTATCATACAGACTGTCTGTCCATTCTGCTAAACTGTCAATGTCCTGTTTCAGTCAATTACTATCATCCTGACTGTCTGTCCATTCTGCTAAACTATCAATGTCTTGTTTCAGTCAATTACTATCATCCTGACTGTCTGTCCATTCTGCTAAACAATCAATGTCCTGTTTCAGTCAATTACTATCATCCAGACTGTCTGTCCATTCTGCTAAACTATCCATGTCCTGTTTCAGTCAATTACTATCATCCTGACTGTCTGTCCATTCTGCTAAACTATTAATGTCCTGTTTCAGTCAATTACTATCATCCAGACTGTCTATTCATTCTGCTAAACTATCCATGTCCTGTTTCAGTCAATTACTATCATCCTGACTGTCTGTCCATTCTGCTAAACTATCAATGTCCTGTTTCAGTCAATTACTATCATCCTGACTGTCTGTCCATTCTGATAAACTATCAATGTCCTGTTTCAGTCAATTACTATCATTCTGACTGTCTGTCCATTCTGCTAAACTATCCATGTCCTGTTTCAGTCAATTACTATCATCCTGACTGTCTGTCCATTCTGCTAAACTATCAATGTCCTGTTTCAGTCAATTACTATCATCCAGACTGTCTGTCCATTCTGCTAAACTATCCATGTCCTGTTTCAGTCAATTACTATCATCCTGACTGTCTGTCCATTCTGCTAAACTATCAATGTCCTGTTTCCGTCAATTACTATCATCCTGACTGTCTGTCCATTCTGCTAAACTATCCATGTCCTGTTTCAGTCAATTACTATCATCCTGACTGTCTATCCATTCTGCTATACTATCAATGTCCTGTTTCAGTCAATTACTATCATCCAGACTGTCTGTCCATTCTGCTAAACTATCAATGTCCTGTTTCAGTCAATTACTATCATCCTGACTGTCTGTCCATTCTGCTAAACTATCCATGTCCTGTTTCAGTCAATTACTATCATCCTGACTGTCTGTCCATTCTGCTAAACTATCAATGTCCTGTTTCAGTCAATTACTATCATCCTGACTGTCTGTCCATTCTGCTAAACTATCAATGTCCTGTTTCAGTCAATTACTATCATCCTGACTGTCTGTCCATTCTGCTAAACTATCAATGTCCTGTTTCAGTCAATTAATATCATCCTGACTGTCTGTCCATTCTGCTAAACTATCCATGTCCTGTTTCAGTCAATTACTATCATCCTGACTGTCTGTCCATTCTGCTAAACTATCAATGTCCTGTTTCAGTCAATTACTATCATACAGACTGTCTGTCCATTCTGCTAAACTATCAATGTCCTGTTTCAGTCAATTACTATCATCCAGACTGTCTGTCCATTCTGCTAAACTATCCATGTCCAGTTTCAGTCAATTACTATCATCCTGACTGTCTGTCCATACTGCTAAACTATCAATGTCCTGTTTCAGTCAATTACTATCATCCAGACTGTCTGTCCATTCTGCTAAACTATCCATGTCCTGTTTCAGTCAATTACTATCATCCTGACTGTCTGTCCATTCTGCTAAACTATCAATGTCCTGTTTCAGTCAATTACTATCATCCTGACTGTCTGTCCATTCTGCTAAACTATCAATGTCCTGTTTCAGTCAATTACTATCATCCTGACTGTCTGTCCATTCTGCTAAACTATCAATGTCCTGTTTCAGTCAATTACTATCATCCTGACTGTCTGTCCATTCTGCTAAACTATCCATGTCCTGTTTCAGTCAATTACTATCATCCTGACTGTCTGTCCATTCTGCTAAACTATCAATGTCCTGTTTCAGTCAATTACAATCATCCAGACTGTCTGTCCATTCTGCTAAACTATCAATGTCCTGTTTCAGTCAATTACTATCATCCTGACTGTCTGTCCATTCTGCTAAACTATCAATGTCCTGTTTCAGTCAATTATTATCATCCAGACTGTCTGTCCATTCTGCTAAACTATCCATGTCCAGTTTCAGTCAATTACTATCATCCTGACTGTCTGTCCATTCTGCTAAACTATCAATGTCCTGTTTCAGTCAATTACTATCATCCAGACTGTCTGTCCATTCTGCTAAACTATCAATGTCCTGTTTCAGTCAATTACTATCATCCTGACTGTCTGTCCATTCTGCTAAACTATCAATGTCCTGTTTCAGTCAATTACTATCATCCAGACTGTCTGTCCATTCTGCTAAACTATCCATGTCCAGTTTCAGTCAATTACTATCATCCTGACTGTCTGTCCATTCTGCTAAACTATCAATGTCCTGTTTCAGTCAATTACTATCATCCAGACTGTCTGTCCATTCTGCTAAACTATCAATGTCCTGTTTCAGTCAATTACTATCATCCTGACTGTCTGTCCATTCTGCTAAACTATCAATGTCCTGTTTCAGTCAATTACTATCATCCTGACTGTCTGTCCATTCTGCTAAACTATCCATGTCCTGTTTCAGTCAATTACTATCATCCTGACTGTCTGTCCATTCTGCTAAACTATCAATGTCCTGTTTCAGTCAATTACTATCATCCAGACTGTCTGTCCATTCTGCTAAACTATCAATGTCCTGTTTCAGTCAATTACTATCATCCTGACTGTCTGTCCATTCTGCTAAACTATCAATGTCTTGTTTCAGTCAATTACTATCATCCTGACTGTCTGTCCATTCTGCTAAACTATCAATGTCCTGTTTCAGTCAATTACTGTCATCCAGACTGTCTGTCCATTCTGCTAAACTATCCATGTCCTGTTTCAGTCAATTACTATCATCCTGACTGTCTGTCCATTCTGCTAAACTATCAATGTCCTGTTTCAGTCAATTACTATCATCCTGACTGTCTATCCATTCTGCTAAACTATCCATGTCCTGTTTCAGTCAATTACTATCATCCTGACTGTCTGTCCATTCTGCTAAACTATCAATGTCCTGTTTCAGTCAATTACTATCATCCTGACTGTTTGTCCATTCTGCTAAACTATCAATGTCCTGTTTCAGTCAATTACTATCATCCTGACTGTCTGTCCATTCTGCTAAACTATCAATGTCCTGTTTCAGTCAATTACTATCATCCTGACTGTCTGTCCATTCTGCTAAACTATCCATGTCCTGTTTCAGTCAATTACTATCATCCGGACTGTCTGTCCATTCTGCTAAACTATCAATGTCCTGTTTCAGTCAATTACTATCATACAGACTGTCTGTCCATTCTGCTAAACTATCAATGTCCTGTTTCAGTCAATTACTATCATCCTGACTGTCTGTCCATTCTGCTAAACTATCAATGTCTTGTTTCAGTCAATTACTATCATCCTGACTGTCTGTCCATTCTGCTAAACAATCAATGTCCTGTTTCAGTCAATTACTATCATTCAGACTGTCTGTCCATTCTGCTAAACTATCCATGTCCTGTTTCAGTCAATTACTATCATCCTGACTGTCTGTCCATTCTGCTAAACTATTAATGTCCTGTTTCAGTCAATTACTATCATCCTGACTGTCTATCCATTCTGCTAAACTATCCATGTCCTGTTTCAGTCAATTACTATCATCCTGACTGTCTGTCCATTCTGCTAAACTATCAATGTCCTGTTTCAGTCAATTGCTATCATCCTGACTGTCTGTCCATTCTGCTAAACTATCAATGTCCTGTTTCAGTCAATTACTATCATTCTGACTGTGTGTCCATTCTGCTAAACTATCCATGTCCTGTTTCAGTCAATTACTATCATCCTGACTGTCTGTCCATTCTGCTATACTATCAATGTCCTGTTTCAGTCAATTACTATCATCCAGACTGTCTGTCCATTCTGCTAAACTATCCATGTCCTGTTTCAGTCAATTACTATCATCCTGACTGTCTGTCCATTCTGCTAAACTATCGATGTCCTGTTTCCGTCAATTACTATCATCCTGACTGTCTGTCCATTCTGCTAAACTATCCATGTCCTGTTTCAGTCAATTACTATCATCCTGACTGTCTGTCCATTCTGTTAAACTATCCATGTCCTGTTTCAGTCAATTGCTATCATCCTGACTGTCTGTCCATTCTGCTAAACTATCAATGTCCTGTTTCAGTCAATTACTATCATCCTGACTGTCTATCCATTCTGCTAAACTATCCATGTCCTGTTTCAGTCAATTACTATCATCCTGACTGTCTGTCCATTCTGCTAAACTATCAATGTCCTGTTTCAGTCAATTACTATCAACCTGACTGTCTGTCCATTCTGCTAAACTATCAATGTCCTGTTTCAGTCAATTACTATCATCCAGACTGTCTGTCCATTCTGCTAAACTATCCATGTCCTGTTTCAGTCAATTACTATCATCCTGACTGTCTGTCCATTCTGCTAAACTATCAATGTCCTGTTTCAGTCAATTACTATCATCCTGACTGTCTATCCATTCTGCTAAACTATCCATGTCCTGTTTCAGTCAATTACTATCATCCTGACTGTCTGTCCATTCTGCTAAACTATCAATGTCCTGTTTCAGTCAATTACTACCATCCTGACTGTCTGTCCATTCTGCTAAACTATCAATGTCCTGTTTCAGTCAATTACTATCATTCTGACTGTCTGTCCATTCTGCTAAACTATCCATGTCCGGTTTCAGTCAATTACTATCATCCTGACTGTCTGTCCATTCTGCTAAACTATCAATGTCCTGTTTCAGTCAATTACTATCATCCAGGCTGTCTGTCCATTCTGCTAAACTATCCATGTCCTGTTTCAGTCAATTACTATCATCCTGACTGTCTGTCCATTCTGCTAAACTATCAATGTCCTGTTTCAGTCAATTACTATCATCCAGACTGTCTGTCCATTCTGCTAAACTATCCATGTCCAGTTTCAGTCAATTACTATCATCCTGACTGCCTGTCCATTCTGCTAAACTATCAATGTCCTGTTTCAGTCAATTACTATCATCCAGACTGTCTGTCCATTCTGCTAAACTATCCATGTCCTGTTTCAGTCAATTACTATCATCCTGACTCTCTGTCCATTCTGCTAAACTATCAATGTCCTGTTTCAGTCAATTACTATCATCCTGACTGTCTGTCCATTCTGCTAAACTATCAATGTCCTGTTTCAGTCAATTACTATCATCCTGACTGTCTGTCCATTCTGCTAAACTATCAATGTCCTGTTTCAGTCAATTACTATCATCCTGACTGTCTGTCCATTCTGCTAAACTATCCATGTCCTGTTTCAGTCAATTAATATCATCCTGACTGTCTGTCCATTCTGCTAAACTATCAATGTCCTGTTTCAGTCAATTACTATCATACAGACTGTCTGTCCATTCTGCTAAACTATCAATGTCCTGTTTCAGTCAATTACTATCATCCTGACTGTCTGTCCATTCTGCTAAACTATCAATGTCCTGTTTCAGTCAATTACTATCATCCAGACTGTCTGTCCATTCTGCTAAACTATCCATGTCCAGTTTCAGTCAATTACTATCATCCTGACTGTCTGTCCATTCTGCTAAACTATCAATGTCCTGTTTCAGTCAATTACTATCATCCAGACTGTCTGTCCATTCTGCTAAACTATCAATGTCCTGTTTCAGTCAATTACTATCATCCTGACTGTCTGTCCATTCTGCTAAACTATCAATGTCCTGTTTCAGTCAATTACTATCATCCTGACTGTCTGTCCATTCTGCTAAACTATCCATGTCCTGTTTCAGTCAATTACTATCATCCTGACTGTCTGTCCATTCTGCTAAACAATCCATGTCCTGTTTCAGTCAATTACTATCATCCAGACTGTCTGTCCATTCTGCTAAACTATCAATGTCCTGTTTCAGTCAATTACTATCATCCTGACTGTCTGTCCATTCTGCTAAACTATCAATGTCTTGTTTCAGTCAATTACTATCATCCTGACTGTCTGTCCATTCTGCTAAACTATCAATGTCCTGTTTCAGTCAATTACTGTCATCCAGACTGTCTGTCCATTCTGCTAAACTATCCATGTCCTGTTTCAGTCAATAACTATCATCCTGACTGTCTGTCCATTCTGCTAAACTATCCATGTCCTGTTTCAGTCAATTACTATCATCCTGACTGTCTATCCATTCTGCTAAACTATCCATGTCCTGTTTCAGTCAATTACTATCATCCTGACTGTCTGTCCATTCTGCTAAACTATCAATGTCCTGTTTCAGTCAATTACTATCATCCTGACTGTCTGTCCATTCTGCTAAACTATCAATGTCCTGTTTCAGTCAATTACTATCATTCTGACTGTCTGTCCATTCTGCTAAACTATCCATGTCCTGTTTCAGTCAATTACTATCATCCTGACTGTCTGTCCATTCTGCTAAACTATCAATGTCCTGTTTCAGTCAATTACTATCATCCAGACTGTCTGTCCATTCTGCTAAACTATCCATGTCCTGTTTCAGTCAATTACTATCATCCTGACTGTCTGTCCATTCTGCTAAACTATCAATGTCCTGTTTCAGTCAATTATTATCATCCAGACTGTCTGTCCATTCTGCTAAACTATCCATGTCCAGTTTCAGTCAATTACTATCATCCTGACTGTCTGTCCATTCTGCTAAACTATCAATGTCCTGTTTCAGTCAATTACTATCATCCAGACTGTCTGTCCATTCTGCTAAACTATCCATGTCCTGTTTCAGTCAATTACTATCATCCTGACTGTCTGTCCATTCTGCTAAACTATCAATGTCCTGTTTCAGTCAATTACTATCATCCTGACTGTCTGTCCATTCTGCTAAACTATCAATGTCCTGTTTCAGTCAATTACTATCATCCTGACTGTCTGTCCATTCTGCTAAACTATCAATGTCCTGTTTCAGTCAATTGCTATCATCCTGACTGTCTGTCCATTCTGCTAAACTATCCATGTCCTGTTTCAGTCAATTACTATCATCCTGACTGTCTGTCCATTCTGCTAAGCTACCCATGTCCTGTTTCAGTCAATTACTATCATACAGACTGTCTGTCCATTCTGCTAAACTGTCAATGTCCTGTTTCAGTCAATTACTATCATCCTGACTGTCTGTCCATTCTGCTAAACTATCAATGTCTTGTTTCAGTCAATTACTATCATCCTGACTGTCTGTCCATTCTGCTAAACAATCAATGTCCTGTTTCAGTCAATTACTATCATCCAGACTGTCTGTCCATTCTGCTAAACTATCCATGTCCTGTTTCAGTCAATTACTATCATCCTGACTGTCTGTCCATTCTGCTAAACTATTAATGTCCTGTTTCAGTCAATTACTATCATCCTGACTGTCTATTCATTCTGCTAAACTATCCATGTCCTGTTTCAGTCAATTACTATCATCCTGACTGTCTGTCCATTCTGCTAAACTATCAATGTCCTGTTTCAGTCAATTACTATCATCCTGACTGTCTGTCCATTCTGATAAACTATCAATGTCCTGTTTCAGTCAATTACTATCATTCTGACTGTCTGTCCATTCTGCTAAACTATCCATGTCCTGTTTCAGTCAATTACTATCATCCTGACTGTCTGTCCATTCTGCTAAACTATCAATGTCCTGTTTCAGTCAATTACTATCATCCAGACTGTCTGTCCATTCTGCTAAACTATCCATGTCCTGTTTCAGTCAATTACTATCATCCTGACTGTCTGTCCATTCTGCTAAACTATCAATGTCCTGTTTCAGTCAATTACTATCATCCTGACTGTCTGTCCATTCTGCTAAACTATCCATGTCCTGTTTCAGTCAATTACTATCATCCTGACTGTCTGTCCATTCTGCTAAACAATCCATGTCCTGTTTCAGTCAATTACTATCATCCAGACTGTCTGTCCATTCTGCTAAACTATCAATGTCCTGTTTCAGTCAATTACTATCATCCTGACTGTCTGTCCATTCTGCTAAACTATCAATGTCTTGTTTCAGTCAATTACTATCATCCTGACTGTCTGTCCATTCTGCTAAACTATCAATGTCCTGTTTCAGTCAATTACTGTCATCCAGACTGTCTGTCCATTCTGCTAAACTATCCATGTCCTGTTTCAGTCAATAACTATCATCCTGACTGTCTGTCCATTCTGCTAAACTATCCATGTCCTGTTTCAGTCAATTACTATCATCCTGACTGTCTATCCATTCTGCGAAACTATCCATGTCCTGTTTCAGTCAATTACTATCATCCTGACTGTCTGTCCATTCTGCTAAACTATCAATGTCCTGTTTCAGTCAATTACTATCATCCTGACTGTCTGTCCATTCTGCTAAACTATCAATGTCCTGTTTCAGTCAATTACTATCATTCTGACTGTCTGTCCATTCTGCTAAACTATCCATGTCCTGTTTCAGTCAATTACTATCATCCTGACTGTCTGTCCATTCTGCTAAACTATCAATGTCCTGTTTCAGTCAATTACTATCATCCAGACTGTCTGTCCATTCTGCTAAACTATCCATGTCCTGTTTCAGTCAATTACTATCATCCTGACTGTCTGTCCATTCTGCTAAACTATCAATGTCCTGTTTCAGTCAATTATTATCATCCAGACTGTCTGTCCATTCTGCTAAACTATCCATGTCCAGTTTCAGTCAATTACTATCATCCTGACTGTCTGTCCATTCTGCTAAACTATCAATGTCCTGTTTCAGTCAATTACTATCATCCAGACTGTCTGTCCATTCTGCTAAACTATCCATGTCCTGTTTCAGTCAATTACTATCATCCTGACTGTCTGTCCATTCTGCTAAACTATCAATGTCCTGTTTCAGTCAATTACTATCATCCTGACTGTCTGTCCATTCTGCTAAACTATCAATGTCCTGTTTCAGTCAATTACTATCATCCTGACTGTCTGTCCATTCTGCTAAACTATCAATGTCCTGTTTCAGTCAATTGCTATCATCCTGACTGTCTGTCCATTCTGCTAAACTATCCATGTCCTGTTTCAGTCAATTACTATCATCCTGACTGTCTGTCCATTCTGCTAAGCTACCCATGTCCTGTTTCAGTCAATTACTATCATACAGACTGTCTGTCCATTCTGCTAAACTGTCAATGTCCTGTTTCAGTCAATTACTATCATCCTGACTGTCTGTCCATTCTGCTAAACTATCAATGTCTTGTTTCAGTCAATTACTATCATCCTGACTCTCTGTCCATTCTGCTAAACAATCAATGTCCTGTTTCAGTCAATTACTATCATCCAGACTGTCTGTCCATTCTGCTAAACTATCCATGTCCTGTTTCAGTCAATTACTATCATCCTGACTGTCTGTCCATTCTGCTAAACTATTAATGTCCTGTTTCAGTCAATTACTATCATCCTGACTGTCTATTCATTCTGCTAAACTATCCATGTCCTGTTTCAGTCAATTACTATCATCCTGACTGTCTGTCCATTCTGCTAAACTATCCATGTCCTGTTTCAGTCAATTACTATCATCCTGACTGTCTGTCCATTCTGATAAACTATCAATGTCCTGTTTCAGTCAATTACTATCATTCTGACTGTCTGTCCATTCTGCTAAACTATCCATGTCCTGTTTCAGTCAATTACTATCATCCTGACTGTCTGTCCATTCTGCTAAACTATCAATGTCCTGTTTCAGTCAATTACTATCATCCTGACTGTCTGTCCATTCTGCTAAACTATCCATGTCCTGTTTCAGTCAATTACTATCATCCTGACTGTCTGTCCATTCTGCTAAGCTACCCATGTCCTGTTTCAGTCAATTACTATCATACAGACTGTCTGTCCATTCTGCTAAACTGTCAATGTCCTGTTTCAGTCAATTACTATCATCCTGACTGTCTGTCCATTCTGCTAAACTATCAATGTCTTGTTTCAGTCAATTACTATCATCCTGACTGTCTGTCCATTCTGCTAAACAATCAATGTCCTGTTTCAGTCAATTACTATCATCCAGACTGTCTGTCCATTCTGCTAAACTATCCATGTCCTGTTTCAGTCAATTACTATCATCCTGACTGTCTGTCCATTCTGCTAAACTATTAATGTCCTGTTTCAGTCAATTACTATCATCCTGACTGTCTATTCATTCTGCTAAACTATCCATGTCCTGTTTCAGTCAATTACTATCATCCTGACTGTCTGTCCATTCTGCTAAACTATCAATGTCCTGTTTCAGTCAATTACTATCATCCTGACTGTCTGTCCATTCTGATAAACTATCAATGTCCTGTTTCAGTCAATTACTATCATTCTGACTGTCTGTCCATTCTGCTAAACTATCCATGTCCTGTTTCAGTCAATTACTATCATCCTGACTGTCTGTCCATTCTGCTAAACTATCAATGTCCTGTTTCAGTCAATTACTATCATCCAGACTGTCTGTCCATTCTGCTAAACTATCCATGTCCTGTTTCAGTCAATTACTATCATCCTGACTGTCTGTCCATTCTGCTAAACTATCAATGTCCTGTTTCAGTCAATTACTATCATCCTGACTGTCTGTCCATTCTGCTAAACTATCCATGTCCTGTTTCAGTCAATTACTATCATCCTGACTGTCTGTCCATTCTGCTAAACAATCCATGTCCTGTTTCAGTCAATTACTATCATCCAGACTGTCTGTCCATTCTGCTAAACTATCAATGTCCTGTTTCAGTCAATTACTATCATCCTGACTGTCTGTCCATTCTGCTAAACTATCAATGTCTTGTTTCAGTCAATTACTATCATCCTGACTGTCTGTCCATTCTGCTAAACTATCAATGTCCTGTTTCAGTCAATTACTGTCATCCAGACTGTCTGTCCATTCTGCTAAACTATCCATGTCCTGTTTCAGTCAATAACTATCATCCTGACTGTCTGTCCATTCTGCTAAACTATCCATGTCCTGTTTCAGTCAATTACTATCATCCTGACTGTCTATCCATTCTGCTAAACTATCCATGTCCTGTTTCAGTCAATTACTATCATCCTGACTGTCTGTCCATTCTGCTAAACTATCAATGTCCTGTTTCAGTCAATTACTATCATCCTGACTGTCTGTCCATTCTGCTAAACTATCAATGTCCTGTTTCAGTCAATTACTATCATTCTGACTGTCTGTCCATTCTGCTAAACTATCCATGTCCTGTTTCAGTCAATTACTATCATCCTGACTGTCTGTCCATTCTGCTAAACTATCAATGTCCTGTTTCAGTCAATTACTATCATCCAGACTGTCTGTCCATTCTGCTAAACTATCAATGTCCTGTTTCAGTCAATTACTATCATCCTGACTGTCTGTCCATTCTGCTAAACTATCAATGTCCTGTTTCAGTCAATTACTATCATTCTGACTGTCTGTCCATTCTGCTAAACTATCCATGTCCTGTTTCAGTCAATTACTATCATCCTGACTGTCTGTCCATTCTGCTAAACTATCCATGTCCTGTTTCAGTCAATTACTATCATCCTGACTGTCTGTCCATTCTGCTAAACTATCAATGTCCTGTTTCAGTCAATTATTATCATCCAGACTGTCTGTCCATTCTGCTAAACTATCCATGTCCAGTTTCAGTCAATTACTATCATCCTGACTGTCTGTCCATTCTGCTAAACTATCAATGTCCTGTTTCAGTCAATTACTATCATCCAGACTGTCTGTCCATTCTGCTAAACTATCCATGTCCTGTTTCAGTCAATTACTATCATCCTGACTGTCTGTCCATTCTGCTAAACTATCAATGTCCTGTTTCAGTCAATTACTATCATCCTGACTGTCTGTCCATTCTGCTAAACTATCAATGTCCTGTTTCAGTCAATTACTATCATCCTGACTGTCTGTCCATTCTGCTAAACTATCAATGTCCTGTTTCAGTCAATTGCTATCATCCTGACTGTCTGTCCATTCTGCTAAACTATCCATGTCCTGTTTCAGTCAATTACTATCATCCTGACTGTCTGTCCATTCTGCTATGCTACCCATGTCCTGTTTCAGTCAATTACTATCATACAGACTGTCTGTCCATTCTGCTAAACTGTCAATGTCCTGTTTCAGTCAATTACTATCATCCTGACTGTCTGTCCATTCTGCTAAACTATCAATGTCTTGTTTCAGTCAATTACTATCATCCTGACTGTCTGTCCATTCTGCTAAACAATCAATGTCCTGTTTCAGTCAATTACTATCATCCAGACTGTCTGTCCATTCTGCTAAACTATCCATGTCCTGTTTCAGTCAATTACTATCATCCTGACTGTCTGTCCATTCTGCTAAACTATTAATGTCCTGTTTCAGTCAATTACTATCATCCTGACTGTCTATTCATTCTGCTAAACTATCCATGTCCTGTTTCAGTCAATTACTATCATCCTGACTGTCTGTCCATTCTGCTAAACTATCAATGTCCTGTTTCAGTCAATTACTATCATCCTGACTGTCTGTCCATTCTGATAAACTATCAATGTCCTGCTTCAGTCAATTACTATCATTCTGACTGTCTGTCCATTCTGCTAAACTATCCATGTCCTGTTTCAGTCAATTACTATCATCCTGACTGTCTGTCCATTCTGCTAAACTATCAATGTCCTGTTTCAGTCAATTACTATCATCCAGACTGTCTGTCCATTCTGCTAAACTATCCATGTCCTGTTTCAGTCAATTACTATCATCCTGACTGTCTGTCCATTCTGCTAAACTATCAATGTCCTGTTTCCGTCAATTACTATCATCCTGACTGTCTGTCCATTCTGCTAAACTATCCATGTCCTGTTTCAGTCAATTACTATCATCCTGACTGTCTATCCATTCTGCTATACTATCAATGTCCTGTTTCAGTCAATTACTATCATCCAGACTGTCTGTCCATTCTGCTAAACTATCAATGTCCTGTTTCAGTCAATTACTATCATCCTGACTGTCTGTCCATTCTGCTAAACTATCCATGTCCTGTTTCAGTCAATTACTATCATCCTGACTGTCTGTCCATTCTGCTAAACTATCAATGTCCTGTTTCAGTCAATTACTATCATCCTGACTGTCTGTCCATTCTGCTAAACTATCAATGTCCTGTTTCAGTCAATTACTATCATCCTGACTGTCTGTCCATTCTGCTAAACTATCAATGTCCTGTTTCAGTCAATTAATATCATCCTGACTGTCTGTCCATTCTGCTAAACTATCCATGTCCTGTTTCAGTCATTTACTATCATCCTGACTGTCTGTCCATTCTGCTAAACTATCAATGTCCTGTTTCAGTCAATTACTATCATACAGACTGTCTGTCCATTCTGCTAAACTATCAATGTCCTGTTTCAGTCAATTACTATCATCCAGACTGTCTGTCCATTCTGCTAAACTATCCATGTCCAGTTTCAGTCAATTACTATCATCCTGACTGTCTGTCCATACTGCTAAACTATCAATGTCCTGTTTCAGTCAATTACTATCATCCAGACTGTCTGTCCATTCTGCTAAACTATCCATGTCCTGTTTCAGTCAATTACTATCATCCTGACTGTCTGTCCATTCTGCTAAACTATCAATGTCCTGTTTCAGTCAATTACTATCATCCTGACTGTCTGTCCATTCTGCTAAACTATCAATGTCCTGTTTCAGTCAATTACTATCATCCTGACTGTCTGTCCATTCTGCTAAACTATCAATGTCCTGTTTCAGTCAATTACTATCATCCTGACTGTCTGTCCATTCTGCTAAACTATCCATGTCCTGTTTCAGTCAATTACTATCATCCTGACTGTCTGTCCATTCTGCTAAACTATCAATGTCCTGTTTCAGTCAATTACAATCATCCAGACTGTCTGTCCATTCTGCTAAACTATCAATGTCCTGTTTCAGTCAATTACTATCATCCTGACTGTCTGTCCATTCTGCTAAACTATCAATGTCTTGTTTCAGTCAATTACTATCATCCTGACTGTCTGTCCATTCTGCTAAACTATCAATGTCCTGTTTCAGTCAATTACTGTCATCCAGACTGTCTGTCCATTCTGCTAAACTATCCATGTCCTGTTTCAGTCAATTACTATCATCCTGACTGTCTGTCCATTCTGCTAAACTATCAATGTCCTGTTTCAGTCAATTACTATCATCCTGACTGTCTATCCATTCTGCTAAACTATCCATGTCCTGTTTCAGTCAATTACTATCATCCTGACTGTCTGTCCATTCTGCTAAACTATCAATGTCCTGTTTCAGTCAATTACTATCATCCTGACTGTCTGTCCATTCTGCTAAACTATCAATGTCCTGTTTCAGTCAATTACTATCATTCTGACTGTCTGTCCATTCTGCTAAACTATCCATGTCCTGTTTCAGTCAATTACTATCATCCTGACTGTCTGTCCATTCTGCTAAACTATCAATGTCCTGTTTCAGTCAATTACTATCATCCAGACTGTCTGTCCATTCTGCTAAACTATCCATGTCCTGTTTCAGTCAATTACTATCATCCTGACTGTCTGTCCATTCTGCTAAACTATCAATGTCCTGTTTCAGTCAATTATTATCATCCAGACTGTCTGTCCATTCTGCTAAACTATCCATGTCCAGTTTCAGTCAATTACTATCATCCTGACTGTCTGTCCATTCTGCTAAACTATCAATGTCCTGTTTCAGTCAATTACTATCATCCAGACTGTCTGTCCATTCTGCTAAACTATCCATGTCCTGTTTCAGTCAATTACTATCATCCTGACTGTCTGTCCATTCTGCTAAACTATCAATGTCCTGTTTCAGTCAATTACTATCATCCTGACTGTCTGTCCATTCTGCTAAACTATCAATGTCCTGTTTCAGTCAATTACTATCATCCTGACTGTCTGCCCATTCTGCTAAACTATCAATGTCCTGTTTCAGTCAATTACTATCATCCTGACTGTCTGTCCATTCTGCTAAACTATCCATGTCCTGTTTCAGTCAATTACTATCATCCTGACTGTCTGTCCATTCTGCTAAACTATCAATGTCCTGTTTCAGTCAATTACTATCATACAGACTGTCTGTCCATTCTGCTAAACTATCAATGTCCTGTTTCAGTCAATTACTATCATCCTGACTGTCTGTCCATTCTGCTAAACTATCAATGTCTTGTTTCAGTCAATTACTATCATCCTGACTGTCTGTCCATTCTGCTAAACAATCAATGTCCTGTTTCAGTCAATTACTATCATCCAGACTGTCTGTCCATTCTGCTAAACTATCCATGTCCTGTTTCAGTCAATTACTATCATCCTGACTGTCTGTCCATTCTGCTAAACTATTAATGTCCTGTTTCAGTCAATTACTATCATCCTGACTGTCTATCCATTCTGCTAAACTATCCATGTCCTGTTTCAGTCAATTACTATCATCCTGACTGTCTGTCCATTCTGCTAAACTATCAATGTCCTGTTTCAGTCAATTACTATCATCCTGACTGTCTGTCCATTCTGCTAAACTATCAATGTCCTGTTTCAGTCAATTACTATCATTCTGACTGTGTGTCCATTCTGCTAAACTATCCATGTCCTGTTTCAGTCAATTACTATCATCCTGACTGTCTGTCCATTCTGCTATACTATCAATGTCCTGTTTCAGTCAATTACTATCATCCAGACTGTCTGTCCATTCTGCTAAACTATCCATGTCCTGTTTCAGTCAATTACTATCATCCTGACTGTCTGTCCATTCTGCTAAACTATCAATGTCCTGTTTCCGTCAATTACTATCATCCTGACTGTCTGTCCATTCTGCTAAACTATCCATGTCCTGTTTCAGTCAATTACTATCATCCTGACTGTCTGTCCATTCTGCTATACTATCAATGTCCTGTTTCAGTCAATTACTATCATCCAGACTGTCTGTCCATTCTGCTAAACTATCAATGTCCTGTTTCAGTCAATTACTATCATCCCGACTGTCTGTCCATTCTGCTAAACTATCCATGTCCTGTTTCAGTCAATTACTATCATCCTGACTGTCTGTCCATTCTGCTAAACTATCCATGTCCTGTTTCAGTCAATTACTATCATCCAGACTGTCTGTCCATTCTGCTAAACTATCAATGTCCTGTTTCAGTCAATTACTATCATCCTGACTGTCTATCCATTCTGCTAAACTATCCATGTCCTGTTTCAGTCAATTACTATCATCCTGACTGTCTGTCCATTCTGCTAAACTATCAATGTCCTGTTTCAGTCAATTACTATCATCCTGACTGTCTGTCCATTCTGCTAAACTATCCATGTCCTGTTTCAGTCAATTACTATCATCCTGACTGTCTGTCCATTCTGTTAAACTATCCATGTCCTGTTTCAGTCAATTGCTATCATCCTGACTGTCTGTCCATTCTGCTAAACTATCAATGTCCTGTTTCAGTCAATTACTATCATCCTGACTGTCTATCCATTCTGCTAAACTATCCATGTCCTGTTTCAGTCAATTACTATCATCCTGACTGTCTGTCCATTCTGCTAAACTATCAATGTCCTGTTTCAGTCAATTACTATCAACCTGACTGTCTGTCCATTCTGCTAAACTATCAATGTCCTGTTTCAGTCAATTACTATCATCCTGACTGTCTGTCCATTCTGCTAATCTATCCATGTCCTGTATCAGTCAATTACTATCATCCTGACTGTCTGTCCATTCTGCTAAACTATCAATGTCCTGTTTCAGTCAATTACTATCATCCAGACTGTCTGTCCATTCTGCTAAACTATCCATGTCCTGTTTCAGTCAATTACTATCATCCTGACTGTCTGTCCATTCTGCTAAACTATCAATGTCCTGTTTCCGTCAATTACTATCATCCTGACTGTCTGTCCTTTCTGCTAAACTATCCATGTCCTGTTTCAGTCAATTACTATCATCCTGACTGTCTGTCCATTCTGCTATACTATCATTGTCCTTATTCAGTCAATTACTATCATCCAGACTGTCTGTCCATTCTGCTAAACTATCAATGTCCTGTTTCAGTCAATTACTATCATCCTGACTGTCTGTCCATTCTGCTAAACTATCCATGTCCTGTTTCAGTCAATTACTATCATCCTGACTGTCTGTCCATTCTGCTAAACTATCCATGTCCTGTTTCAGTCAATTACTATCATCCTGACTGTCTGTCCATTCTGCTAAACTATCAATGTCCTGTTTCAGTCAATTACTATCATCCTGACTGTCTATCCATTCTGCTAAACTATCCATGTCCTGTTTCAGTCAATTACTATCATCCAGACTGTCTGTCCATTCTGCTAAACTATCAATGTCCTGTTTCAGTCAATTACTATCATCCTGACTGTCTGTCCATTCTGCTAAACTATCCATGTCCTGTTTCAGTCAATTACGATCATCCTGACTGTCTGTCCATTCTGCTAAACTATCAATGTCCTGTTTCCGTCAATTACTATCATCCTGACTGTCTGTCCATTCTGCTAAACTATCCATGTCCTGTTTCAGTCAATTACTATCATCCTGACTGTCTGTCCATTCTGCTAAACTATCCATGTCCTGTTTCAGTCAATTACTATCATCCTGACTGTCTGTCCATTCTGCTAAACTATCAATGTCCTGTTTCAGTCAATTACTATCATACAGACTGTCTGTCCATTCTGCTAAACTATCAATGTCCTGTTTCAGTCAATTACTATCATCCTGACTGTCTGTCCATTCTGCTAAACTATCAATGTCTTGTTTCAGTCAATTACTATCATCCTGACTGTCTGTCCATTCTGCTAAACAATCAATGTCCTGTTTCAGTCAATTACTATCATCCAGACTGTCTGTCCATTCTGCTAAACTATCCATGTCCTGTTTCAGTCAATTACTATCATCCTGACTGTCTGTCCATTCTGCTAAACTATCAATGTCCTGTTTCAGTCAATTACTATCATACAGACTGTCTGTCCATTCTGCTAAACTATCAATGTCCTGTTTCAGTCAATTACTAGGGGCGGCACAGTGGCGCAGTGGTTAGCACTGCAGCCTCACAGCTCCAGGGACCCGGGTTCGATTCTGGGTACTGCCTGTGTGGAGTTTGCAAGTTCTCCCTGTGTCTGCGTGGGTTTTCTCCGGGTGCTCCGGTTTCCTCCCACAAGCCAAAAGACTTGCAGGTTGATAGGTAAATTGGCCATTATAAATTGTCACTAGTATAGGTAGGTGGTAGGGAAATATAGGGACAGGTGGGGATGTTTGGTAGGAATATGGGATTAGTGTAGGATTAGTATAAATGGGTGGTTGATGGTCGGCACAGACTCGGTGGGCCGAAGGGCCTGTTTCAGTGCTGTATCTCTAAACTAATCTAATCTACTATCATCCTGACTGTCTGTCCATTCTGCTAAACTATCCATGTCCTGTTTCAGTCAATTACTATCATCCTGACTGTCTGTCCATTCTGCTAAACTATCAATGTCCTGTTTCAGTCAATTACTATCATCCTGACTGTCTGTCCATTCTGCTAAACTATCAATGTCCTGTTTCAGTCAATTACTATCATTCTGACTGTCTGTCCATTCTGCTAAACTATCCATGTCCTGTTTCAGTCAATTACTATCATCCTGACTGTCTGTCCATTCTGCTATACTATCAATGTCCTGTTTCAGTCAATTACTATCATCCAGACTGTCTGTCCATTCTGCTAAACTATCCATGTCCTGTTTCAGTCAATTACTATCATCCTGACTGTCTGTCCATTCTGCTAAACTATCAATGTCCTGTTTCCGTCAATTACTATCATCCTGACTGTCTGTCCATTCTGCTAAACTATCCATGTCCTGTTTCAGTCAATTACTATCATCCTGACTGTCTGTCCATTCTGCTAAACTATCCATGTCCTGTTTCAGTCAATTACTATCATCCTGACTGTCTGTCCATTCTGCTAAACTATCAATGCCCTGTTTCAGTCAATTACTATCATCCTGACTGTCTATCCATTCTGCTAAACTATCCATGTCCTGTTTCAGTCAATTACTATCATCCTGACTGTCTGTCCATTCTGCTAAACTATCAATGTCCTGTTTCAGTCAATTACTATCATCCTTTCTGTCTGTCCATTCTGCTAAACTATCCATGTCCTGTTTCAGTCAATTACTATCATCCTGACTGTCTGTCCATTCTGCTATACTATCAATGTCCTGTTTCAGTCAATTACTATCATCCTGACTGTCTGTCCATTCTGCTAAACTATCCATGTCCTGTTTCAGTCAATTACTATCATCCTGACTGTCTGTCCATTCTGTTAAACTATCCATGTCCTGTTTCAGTCAATTGCTATCATCCTGACTGTCTGTCCATTCTGCTAAACTATCAATGTCCTGTTTCAGTCAATTACTATCATCCTGACTGTCTATCCATTCTGCTAAACTATCCATGTCCTGTTTCAGTCAATTACTATCATCCTGACTGTCTGTCCATTCTGCTAAACTATCAATGTCCTGTTTCAGTCAATTACTATCAACCTGACTGTCTGTCCATTCTGCTAAACTATCAATGTCCTGTTTCAGTCAATTACTATCATCCTGACTGTCTGTCCATTCTGCTAATCTATCCATGTCCTGTATCAGTCAATTACTATCATCCTGACTGTCTGTCCATTCTGCTAAACTATCAATGTCCTGTTTCAGTCAATTACTATCATCCAGACTGTCTGTCCATTCTGCTAAACTATCCATGTCCTGTTTCAGTCAATTACTATCATCCTGACTGTCTGTCCATTCTGCTAAACTATCAATGTCCTGTTTCCGTCAATTACTATCATCCTGACTGTCTGTCCTTTCTGCTAAACTATCCATGTCCTGTTTCAGTCAATTACTATCATCCTGACTGTCTGTCCATTCTGCTATACTATCATTGTCCTTATTCAGTCAATTACTATCATCCAGACTGTCTGTCCATTCTGCTAAACTATCAATGTCCTGTTTCAGTCAATTACTATCATCCTGACTGTCTGTCCATTCTGCTAAACTATCCATGTCCTGTTTCAGTCAATTACTATCATCCTGACTGTCTGTCCATTCTGCTAAACTATCCATGTCCTGTTTCAGTCAATTACTATCATCCTGACTGTCTGTCCATTCTGCTAAACTATCAATGTCCTGTTTCAGTCAATTACTATCATCCTGACTGTCTATCCATTCTGCTAAACTATCCATGTCCTGTTTCAGTCAATTACTATCATCCAGACTGTCTGTCCATTCTGCTAAACTATCAATGTCCTGTTTCAGTCAATTACTATCATCCTGACTGTCTGTCCATTCTGCTAAACTATCCATGTCCTGTTTCAGTCAATTACGATCATCCTGACTGTCTGTCCATTCTGCTAAACTATCAATGTCCTGTTTCCGTCAATTACTATCATCCTGACTGTCTGTCCATTCTGCTAAACTATCCATGTCCTGTTTCAGTCAATTACTATCATCCTGACTGTCTGTCCATTCTGCTAAACTATCCATGTCCTGTTTCAGTCAATTACTATCATCCTGACTGTCTGTCCATTCTGCTAAACTATCAATGTCCTGTTTCAGTCAATTACTATCATACAGACTGTCTGTCCATTCTGCTAAACTATCAATGTCCTGTTTCAGTCAATTACTATCATCCTGACTGTCTGTCCATTCTGCTAAACTATCAATGTCTTGTTTCAGTCAATTACTATCATCCTGACTGTCTGTCCATTCTGCTAAACAATCAATGTCCTGTTTCAGTCAATTACTATCATCCAGACTGTCTGTCCATTCTGCTAAACTATCCATGTCCTGTTTCAGTCAATTACTATCATCCTGACTGTCTGTCCATTCTGCTAAACTATCAATGTCCTGTTTCAGTCAATTACTATCATACAGACTGTCTGTCCATTCTGCTAAACTATCAATGTCCTGTTTCAGTCAATTACTAGGGGCGGCACAGTGGCGCAGTGGTTAGCACTGCAGCCTCACAGCTCCAGGGACCCGGGTTCGATTCTGGGTACTGCCTGTGTGGAGTTTGCAAGTTCTCCCTGTGTCTGCGTGGGTTTTCTCCGGGTGCTCCGGTTTCCTCCCACAAGCCAAAAGACTTGCAGGTTGATAGGTAAATTGGCCATTATAAATTGTCACTAGTATAGGTAGGTGGTAGGGAAATATAGGGACAGGTGGGGATGTTTGGTAGGAATATGGGATTAGTGTAGGATTAGTATAAATGGGTGGTTGATGGTCGGCACAGACTCGGTGGGCCGAAGGGCCTGTTTCAGTGCTGTATCTCTAATCTAATCTAATCTACTATCATCCTGACTGTCTGTCCATTCTGCTAAACTATCCATGTCCTGTTTCAGTCAATTACTATCATCCTGACTGTCTGTCCATTCTGCTAAACTATCAATGTCCTGTTTCAGTCAATTACTATCATCCTGACTGTCTGTCCATTCTGCTAAACTATCAATGTCCTGTTTCAGTCAATTACTATCATTCTGACTGTCTGTCCATTCTGCTAAACTATCCATGTCCTGTTTCAGTCAATTACTATCATCCTGACTGTCTGTCCATTCTGCTATACTATCAATGTCCTGTTTCAGTCAATTACTATCATCCAGACTGTCTGTCCATTCTGCTAAACTATCCATGTCCTGTTTCAGTCAATTACTATCATCCTGACTGTCTGTCCATTCTGCTATACTATCAATGTCCTGTTTCAGTCAATTACTATCATCCAGACTGTCTGTCCATTCTGCTAAACTATCAATGTCCTGTTTCAGTCAATTACTATCATCCTGACTGTCTGTCCATTCTGCTAAACTATCCATGTCCTGTTTCAGTCAATTACTATCATCCTGACTGTCTGTCCATTCTGCTAAACTATCCATGTCCTGTTTCAGTCAATTACTATCATCCTGACTGTCTGTCCATTCTGCTAAACTATCAATGCCCTGTTTCAGTCAATTACTATCATCCTGACTGTCTGTCCATTCTGCTAAACTATCAATGTCCTGTTTCAGTCAATTACTATCATACAGACTGTCTGTCCATTCTGCTAAACTATCAATGTCCTGTTTCAGTCAATTACTAGGGGCGGCACAGTGGCGCAGTGGTTAGCACTGCAGCCTCACAGCTCCAGGGACCCGGGTTCGATTCTGGGTACTGCCTGTGTGGAGTTTGCAAGTTCTCCCTGTGTCTGCGTGGGTTTTCTCCGGGTGCTCCGGTTTCCTCCCACAAGCCAAAAGACTTGCAGGTTGATAGGTAAATTGGCCATTATAAATTGTCACTAGTATAGGTAGGCGGTAGGGAAATATAGGGACAGGTGGGGATGTTTGGTAGGAATATGGGATTAGTGTAGGATTAGTATAAATGGGTGGTTGATGGTCGGCACAGACTCGGTGGGCCGAAGGGCCTGTTTCAGTGCTGTATCTCTAATCTAATCTAATCTACTATCATCCTGACTGTCTGTCCATTCTGCTAAACTATCCATGTCCTGTTTCAGTCAATTACTATCATCCTGACTGTCTGTCCATTCTGCTAAACTATCAATGTCCTGTTTCAGTCAATTACTATCATCCTGACTGTCTGTCCATTCTGCTAAACTATCAATGTCCTGTTTCAGTCAATTACTATCATTCTGACTGTCTGTCCATTCTGCTAAACTATCCATGTCCTGTTTCAGTCAATTACTATCATCCTGACTGTCTGTCCATTCTGCTATACTATCAATGTCCTGTTTCAGTCAATTACTATCATCCAGACTGTCTGTCCATTCTGCTAAACTATCCATGTCCTGTTTCAGTCAATTACTATCATCCTGACTGTCTGTCCATTCTGCTAAACTATCAATGTCCTGTTTCCGTCAATTACTATCATCCTGACTGTCTGTCCATTCTGCTAAACTATCCATGTCCTGTTTCAGTCAATTACTATCATCCTGACTGTCTGTCCATTCTGCTATACTATCAATGTCCTGTTTCAGTCAATTACTATCATCCAGACTGTCTGTCCATTCTGCTAAACTATCAATGTCCTGTTTCAGTCAATTACTATCATCCTGACTGTCTGTCCATTCTGCTAAACTATCCATGTCCTGTTTCAGTCAATTACTATCATCCTGACTGTCTGTCCATTCTGCTAAACTATCCATGTCCTGTTTCAGTCAATTACTATCATCCTGACTGTCTGTCCATTCTGCTAAACTATCAATGCCCTGTTTCAGTCAATTACTATCATCCTGACTGTCTATCCATTCTGCTAAACTATCCATGTCCTGTTTCAGTCAATTACTATCATCCTGACTGTCTGTCCATTCTGCTAAACTATCAATGTCCTGTTTCAGTCAATTACTATCATCCTTTCTGTCTGTCCATTCTGCTAAACTATCAATGTCCTGTTTCAGTCAATTACTATCATTCTGACTGTCTGTCCATTCTGCTAAACTATCCATGTCCTGTTTCAGTCAATTACTATCATCCTGACTGTCTGTCCATTCTGCTAAACTATCAATGTCCTGTTTCCGTCAATTACTATCATCCTGACTGTCTGTCCATTCTGCTAAACTATCCATGTCCTGTTTCAGTCAATTACTATCATCCTGACTGTCTGTCCATTCTGCTAAACTATCCATGTCCTGTTTCAGTCAATTACTATCATCCTGACTGTCTGTCCATTCTGCTAAACTATCAATGTCCTGTTTCAGTCAATTACTATCATACAGACTGTCTGTCCATTCTGCTAAACTATCAATGTCCTGTTTCAGTCAATTACTATCATCCTGACTGTCTGTCCATTCTGCTAAACTATCAATGTCTTGTTTCAGTCAATTACTATCATCCTGACTGTCTGTCCATTCTGCTAAACAATCAATGTCCTGTTTCAGTCAATTACTATCATCCAGACTGTCTGTCCATTCTGCTAAACTATCCATGTCCTGTTTCAGTCAATTACTATCATCCTGACTGTCTGTCCATTCTGCTAAACTATCAATGTCCTGTTTCAGTCAATTACTATCATACAGACTGTCTGTCCATTCTGCTAAACTATCAATGTCCTGTTTCAGTCAATTACTAGGGGCGGCACAGTGGCGCAGTGGTTAGCACTGCAGCCTCACAGCTCCAGGGACCCGGGTTCGATTCTGGGTACTGCCTGTGTGGAGTTTGCAAGTTCTCCCTGTGTCTGCGTGGGTTTTCTCCGGGTGCTCCGGTTTCCTCCCACAAGCCAAAAGACTTGCAGGTTGATAGGTAAATTGGCCATTATAAATTGTCACTAGTATAGGTAGGTGGTAGGGAAATATAGGGACAGGTGGGGATGTTTGGTAGGAATATGGGATTAGTGTAGGATTAGTATAAATGGGTGGTTGATGGTCGGCACAGACTCGGTGGGCCGAAGGGCCTGTTTCAGTGCTGTATCTCTAATCTAATCTAATCTAATATCATCCTGACTGTCTGTCCATTCTGCTAACCTATCCATGTCCTGTTTCAGTCAATTACTATCATCCTGACTGTCTGTCCATTCTGCTAAACTATCAATGTCCTGTTTCAGTCAATTACTATCATCCTGACTGTCTGTCCATTCTGCTAAACTATCAATGTCCTGTTTCAGTCAATTACTATCATTCTGACTGTCTGTCCATTCTGCTAAACTATCCATGTCCTGTTTCAGTCAATTACTATCATCCTGACTGTCTGTCCATTCTGCTATACTATCAATGTCCTGTTTCAGTCAATTACTATCATCCTGACTGTCTGTCCATTCTGCTAAACTATCCATGTCCTGTTTCAGTCAATTACTATCATCCTGACTGTCTGTCCATTCTGCTAAACTATCAATGTCCTGTTTCAGTCAATTACTATCATCCTGACTGTCTGTCCATTCTGCTAAACTATCAATGTCCTGTTTCAGTCAATTACTATCATTCTGACTGTCTGTCCATTCTGCTAAACTATCCATGTCCTGTTTCAGTCAATTACTATCATCCTGACTGTCTATCCATTCTGCTAAACTATCCATGTCCTGTTTCAGTCAATTACTATCATCCTGACTGTCTGTCCATTCTGCTAAACTATCAATGTCCTGTTTCAGTCAATTACTATCATACAGACTGTCTGTCCATTCTGCTAAACTATCAATGTCCTGTTTCAGTCAATTACTATCATCCTGACTGTCTGTCCATTCTGCTAAACTATCAATGTCTTGTTTCAGTCAATTACTATCATCCTGACTGTCTGTCCATTCTGCTAAACAATCAATGTCCTGTTTCAGTCAATTACTATCATCCAGACTGTCTGTCCATTCTGCTAAACTATCCATGTCCTGTTTCAGTCAATTACTATCATCCTGACTGTCTGTCCATTCTGCTAAACTATCAATGTCCTGTTTCAGTCAATTACTATCATACAGACTGTCTGTCCATTCTGCTAAACTATCAATGTCCTGTTTCAGTCAATTACTAGGGGCGGCACAGTGGCGCAGTGGTTAGCACTGCAGCCTCACAGCTCCAGGGACCCGGGTTCGATTCTGGGTACTGCCTGTGTGGAGTTTGCAAGTTCTCCCTGTGTCTGCGTGGGTTTTCTCCGGGTGCTCCGGTTTCCTCCCACAAGCCAAAAGACTTGCAGGTTGATAGGTAAATTGGCCATTATAAATTGTCACTAGTATAGGTAGGTGGTAGGGAAATATAGGGACAGGTGGGGATGTTTGGTAGGAATATGGGATTAGTGTAGGATTAGTATAAATGGGTGGTTGATGGTCGGCACAGACTCGGTGGGCCGAAGGGCCTGTTTCAGTGCTGTATCTCTAATCTAATCTAATCTAATATCATCCTGACTGTCTGTCCATTCTGCTAACCTATCCATGTCCTGTTTCAGTCAATTACTATCATCCTGACTGTCTGTCCATTCTGCTAAACTATCAATGTCCTGTTTCAGTCAATTACTATCATCCTGACTGTCTGTCCATTCTGCTAAACTATCAATGTCCTGTTTCAGTCAATTACTATCATTCTGACTGTCTGTCCATTCTGCTAAACTATCCATGTCCTGTTTCAGTCAATTACTATCATCCTGACTGTCTGTCCATTCTGCTATACTATCAATGTCCTGTTTCAGTCAATTACTATCATCCTGACTGTCTGTCCATTCTGCTAAACTATCCATGTCCTGTTTCAGTCAATTACTATCATCCTGACTGTCTGTCCATTCTGCTAAACTATCAATGTCCTGTTTCAGTCAATTACTATCATCCTGACTGTCTGTCCATTCTGCTAAACTATCAATGTCCTGTTTCAGTCAATTACTATCATTCTGACTGTCTGTCCATTCTGCTAAACTATCCATGTCCTGTTTCAGTCAATTACTATCATCCTGACTGTCTGTCCATTCTGCTATACTATCAATGTCCTGTTTCAGTCAATTACTATCATCCAGACTGTCTGTCCATTCTGCTAAACTATCCATGTCCTGTTTCAGTCAATTACTATCATCCTGACTGTCTGTCCATTCTGCTAAACTATCAATGTCCTGTTTCCGTCAATTACTATCATCCTGACTGTCTGTCCATTCTGCTAAACTATCCATGTCCTGTTTCAGTCAATTACTATCATCCTGACTGTCTGTCCATTCTGCTATACTATCAATGTCCTGTTTCAGTCAATTACTATCATCCAGACTGTCTGTCCATTCTGCTAAACTATCAATGTCCTGTTTCAGTCAATTACTATCATCCTGACTGTCTGTCCATTCTGCTAAACTATCCATGTCCTGTTTCAGTCAATTACTATCATCCTGACTGTCTGTCCATTCTGCTAAACTATCAATGCCCTGTTTCAGTCAATTACTATCATCCTGACTGTCTATCCATTCTGCTAAACTATCCATGTCCTGTTTCAGTCAATTACTATCATCCTGACTGCCTGTCCATTCTGCTAAACTATCCATGTCCTGTTTCAGTCAATTACTATCATCCTGACTGTCTGTCCATTCTGCTAAACTATCAATGTCCTGTTTCAGTCAATTACTATCATCCTGACTGTCTGTCCATTCTGCTAAACTATCAATGTCCTGTTTCAGTCAATTACTATCATCCTGACTGTCTGTCCATTCTGCTAATCTATCCATGTCCAGGATCAGTCAATTACTATCATCCTGACTGTCTGTCCATTCTGCTAAACTATCAATGTCCTGTTTCCGTCAATTACTATCATCCTGACTGTCTGTCCATTCTGCTAAACTATCCATGTCCTGTTTCAGTCAATTACTATCATCCTGACTGTCTGTCCATTCTGCTATACTATCAATGTCCTGTTTCAGTCAATTACTATCATCCAGACTGTCTGTCCATTCTGCTAAACTATCAATGTCCTGTTTCAGTCAATTACTATCATCCTGACTGTCTGTCCATTCTGCTATACTATCAATGTCCTGTTTCAGTCAATTACTATCATCCAGACTGTCTGTCCATTCTGCTAAACTATCCATGTCCTGTTTCAGTCAATTACTATCATCCTGACTGTCTGTCCATTCTGCTAAACTATCAATGTCCTGTTTCCGTCAATTACTATCATCCTGACTGTCTGTCCATTCTGCTAAACTATCCATGTCCTGTTTCAGTCAATTACTATCATCCTGACTGTCTGTCCATTCTGCTATACTATCAATGTCCTGTTTCAGTCAATTACTATCATCCAGACTGTCTGTCCATTCTGCTAAACTATCAATGTCCTGTTTCAGTCAATTACTATCATCCTGACTGTCTGTCCATTCTGCTAAACTATCCATGTCCTGTTTCAGTCAATTACTATCATCCTGACTGTCTGTCCATTCTGCTAAACTATCAATGCCCTGTTTCAGTCAATTACTATCATCCTGACTGTCTATCCATTCTGCTAAACTATCCATGTCCTGTTTCAGTCAATTACTATCATCCTGACTGCCTGTCCATTCTGCTAAACTATCCATGTCCTGTTTCAGTCAATTACTATCATCCTGACTGTCTGTCCATTCTGCTAAACTATCAATGTCCTGTTTCAGTCAATTACTATCATCCTGACTGTCTGTCCATTCTGCTAAACTATCAATGTCCTGTTTCAGTCAATTACTATCATCCTGACTGTCTGTCCATTCTGCTAATCTATCCATGTCCAGGATCAGTCAATTACTATCATCCTGACTGTCTGTCCATTCTGCTAAACTATCAATGTCCTGTTTCCGTCAATTACTATCATCCTGACTGTCTGTCCATTCTGCTAAACTATCCATGTCCTGTTTCAGTCAATTACTATCATCCTGACTGTCTGTCCATTCTGCTATACTATCAATGTCCTGTTTCAGTCAATTACTATCATCCAGACTGTCTGTCCATTCTGCTAAACTATCAATGTCCTGTTTCAGTCAATTACTATCATCCTGACTGTCTGTCCATTCTGCTAATCTATCCATGTCCTGTTTCAGTCAATTACTATCATCCTGACTGTCTGTCCATTCTGCTAAACTATCAATGTCCTGTTTCCGTCAATTACTATCATCCTGACTGTCTGTCCATTCTGCTAAACTATCCATGTCCTGTTTCAGTCAATTACTATCATCCTGACTGTCTGTCCATTCTGCTATACTATCAATGTCCTGTTTCAGTCAATTACTATCATCCAGACTGTCTGTCCATTCTGCTAAACTATCAATGTCCTGTTTCAGTCAATTACTATCATCCTGACTGTCTGTCCATTCTGCTAAACTATCCATGTCCTGTTTCAGTCAATTACTATCATCCTGACTGTCTGTCCATTCTGCTAAACTATCCATGTCCTGTTTCAGTCAATTACTATCATCCAGACAGTCTGTCCATTCTGCTAAACTATCCATGTCCTGTTTCAGTCAATTACTATCATCCTGACTGTCTGTCCATTCTGCTAAACTATCCATGTCCTGTTTCAGTCAATTACTATCATCCAGACTGTCTGTCCATTCTGCTAAACTATCCATGTCCAGTTTCAGTCAATTACTATCATCCAGACTGTCTGTCCATTCTGCTAAACTATCCATGTCCTGTTTCAGTCAATTACTATCATCCTGACTGTCTGTCCATTCTGCTAAACTATCAATGTCCTGTTTCAGTCAATTACTATCATCCTGACTGTCTGTCCATTCTGCTAAACTATCAATGTCCTGTTTCAGTCAATTACTATCATCCTGACTGTCTGTCCATTCTGCTAAACTATCAATGTCCTGTTTCAGTCAATTACTATCATCCTGACTGTCTGTCCATTCTGCTAAACTATCCATGTCCTGTTTCAGTCAATTACTATCATCCTGACTGTCTGTCCATTCTGCTAAACTATCAATGTCCTGTTTCAGTCAATTACAATCATCCAGACTGTCTGTCCATTCTGCTAAACTATCAATGTCCTGTTTCAGTCAATTACTATCATCCTGACTGTCTGTCCATTCTGCTAAACTATCAATGTCTTGTTTCAGTCAATTACTATCATCCTGACTGTCTGTCCATTCTGCTAAACTATCAATGTCCTGTTTCAGTCAATTACTGTCATCCAGACTGTCTGTCCATTCTGCTAAACTATCCATGTCCTGTTTCAGTCAATTACTATCATCCTGACTGTCTGTCCATTCTGCTAAACTATCAATGTCCTGTTTCAGTCAATTACTATCATCCTGACTGTCTATCCATTCTGCTAAACTATCCATGTCCTGTTTCAGTCAATTACTATCATCCTGACTGTCTGTCCATTCTGCTAAACTATCAATGTCCTGTTTCAGTCAATTACTATCATCCTGACTGTCTGTCCATTCTGCTAAACTATCAATGTCCTGTTTCAGTCAATTACTATCATTCTGACTGTCTGTCCATTCTGCTAAACTATCCATGTCCTGTTTCAGTCAATTACTATCATCCTGACTGTCTGTCCATTCTGCTAAACTATCAATGTCCTGTTTCAGTCAATTACTATCATCCAGACTGTCTGTCCATTCTGCTAAACTATCCATGTCCTGTTTCAGTCAATTACTATCATCCTGACTGTCTGTCCATTCTGCTAAACTATCAATGTCCTGTTTCAGTCAATTATTATCATCCAGACTGTCTGTCCATTCTGCTAAACTATCCATGTCCAGTTTCAGTCAATTACTATCATCCTGACTGTCTGTCCATTCTGCTAAACTATCAATGTCCTGTTTCAGTCAATTACTATCATCCAGACTGTCTGTCCATTCTGCTAAACTATCCATGTCCTGTTTCAGTCAATTACTATCATCCTGACTGTCTGTCCATTCTGCTAAACTATCAATGTCCTGTTTCAGTCAATTACTATCATCCTGACTGTCTGTCCATTCTGCTAAACTATCAATGTCCTGTTTCAGTCAATTACTATCATCCTGACTGTCTGCCCATTCTGCTAAACTATCAATGTCCTGTTTCAGTCAATTACTATCATCCTGACTGTCTGTCCATTCTGCTAAACTATCCATGTCCTGTTTCAGTCAATTACTATCATCCTGACTGTCTGTCCATTCTGCTAAACTATCAATGTCCTGTTTCAGTCAATTACTATCATACAGACTGTCTGTCCATTCTGCTAAACTATCAATGTCCTGTTTCAGTCAATTACTATCATCCTGACTGTCTGTCCATTCTGCTAAACTATCAATGTCTTGTTTCAGTCAATTACTATCATCCTGACTGTCTGTCCATTCTGCTAAACAATCAATGTCCTGTTTCAGTCAATTACTATCATCCAGACTGTCTGTCCATTCTGCTAAACTATCCATGTCCTGTTTCAGTCAATTACTATCATCCTGACTGTCTGTCCATTCTGCTAAACTATTAATGTCCTGTTTCAGTCAATTACTATCATCCTGACTGTCTATCCATTCTGCTAAACTATCCATGTCCTGTTTCAGTCAATTACTATCATCCTGACTGTCTGTCCATTCTGCTAAACTATCAATGTCCTGTTTCAGTCAATTACTATCATCCTGACTGTCTGTCCATTCTGCTAAACTATCAATGTCCTGTTTCAGTCAATTACTATCATTCTGACTGTGTGTCCATTCTGCTAAACTATCCATGTCCTGTTTCAGTCAATTACTATCATCCTGACTGTCTGTCCATTCTGCTATACTATCAATGTCCTGTTTCAGTCAATTACTATCATCCAGACTGTCTGTCCATTCTGCTAAACTATCCATGTCCTGTTTCAGTCAATTACTATCATCCTGACTGTCTGTCCATTCTGCTAAACTATCAATGTCCTGTTTCCGTCAATTACTATCATCCTGACTGTCTGTCCATTCTGCTAAACTATCCATGTCCTGTTTCAGTCAATTACTATCATCCTGACTGTCTGTCCATTCTGCTATACTATCAATGTCCTGTTTCAGTCAATTACTATCATCCAGACTGTCTGTCCATTCTGCTAAACTATCAATGTCCTGTTTCAGTCAATTACTATCATCCTGACTGTCTGTCCATTCTGCTAAACTATCCATGTCCTGTTTCAGTCAATTACTATCATCCTGACTGTCTGTCCATTCTGCTAAACTATCCATGTCCTGTTTCAGTCAATTACTATCATCCAGACTGTCTGTCCATTCTGCTAAACTATCAATGTCCTGTTTCAGTCAATTACTATCATCCTGACTGTCTATCCATTCTGCTAAACTATCCATGTCCTGTTTCAGTCAATTACTATCATCCTGACTGTCTGTCCATTCTGCTAAACTATCAATGTCCTGTTTCAGTCAATTACTATCATCCTGACTGTCTGTCCATTCTGCTAAACTATCCATGTCCTGTTTCAGTCAATTACTATCATCCTGACTGTCTGTCCATTCTGTTAAACTATCCATGTCCTGTTTCAGTCAATTGCTATCATCCTGACTGTCTGTCCATTCTGCTAAACTATCAATGTCCTGTTTCAGTCAATTACTATCATCCTGACTGTCTATCCATTCTGCTAAACTATCCATGTCCTGTTTCAGTCAATTACTATCATCCTGACTGTCTGTCCATTCTGCTAAACTATCAATGTCCTGTTTCAGTCAATTACTATCAACCTGACTGTCTGTCCATTCTGCTAAACTATCAATGTCCTGTTTCAGTCAATTACTATCATCCTGACTGTCTGTCCATTCTGCTAATCTATCCATGTCCTGTATCAGTCAATTACTATCATCCTGACTGTCTGTCCATTCTGCTAAACTATCAATGTCCTGTTTCAGTCAATTACTATCATCCAGACTGTCTGTCCATTCTGCTAAACTATCCATGTCCTGTTTCAGTCAATTACTATCATCCTGACTGTCTGTCCATTCTGCTAAACTATCAATGTCCTGTTTCCGTCAATTACTATCATCCTGACTGTCTGTCCTTTCTGCTAAACTATCCATGTCCTGTTTCAGTCAATTACTATCATCCTGACTGTCTGTCCATTCTGCTATACTATCATTGTCCTTATTCAGTCAATTACTATCATCCAGACTGTCTGTCCATTCTGCTAAACTATCAATGTCCTGTTTCAGTCAATTACTATCATCCTGACTGTCTGTCCATTCTGCTAAACTATCCATGTCCTGTTTCAGTCAATTACTATCATCCTGACTGTCTGTCCATTCTGCTAAACTATCCATGTCCTGTTTCAGTCAATTACTATCATCCTGACTGTCTGTCCATTCTGCTAAACTATCAATGTCCTGTTTCAGTCAATTACTATCATCCTGACTGTCTATCCATTCTGCTAAACTATCCATGTCCTGTTTCAGTCAATTACTATCATCCAGACTGTCTGTCCATTCTGCTAAACTATCAATGTCCTGTTTCAGTCAATTACTATCATCCTGACTGTCTGTCCATTCTGCTAAACTATCCATGTCCTGTTTCAGTCAATTACGATCATCCTGACTGTCTGTCCATTCTGCTAAACTATCAATGTCCTGTTTCCGTCAATTACTATCATCCTGACTGTCTGTCCATTCTGCTAAACTATCCATGTCCTGTTTCAGTCAATTACTATCATCCTGACTGTCTGTCCATTCTGCTAAACTATCCATGTCCTGTTTCAGTCAATTACTATCATCCTGACTGTCTGTCCATTCTGCTAAACTATCAATGTCCTGTTTCAGTCAATTACTATCATACAGACTGTCTGTCCATTCTGCTAAACTATCAATGTCCTGTTTCAGTCAATTACTATCATCCTGACTGTCTGTCCATTCTGCTAAACTATCAATGTCTTGTTTCAGTCAATTACTATCATCCTGACTGTCTGTCCATTCTGCTAAACAATCAATGTCCTGTTTCAGTCAATTACTATCATCCAGACTGTCTGTCCATTCTGCTAAACTATCCATGTCCTGTTTCAGTCAATTACTATCATCCTGACTGTCTGTCCATTCTGCTAAACTATCAATGTCCTGTTTCAGTCAATTACTATCATACAGACTGTCTGTCCATTCTGCTAAACTATCAATGTCCTGTTTCAGTCAATTACTAGGGGCGGCACAGTGGCGCATTGGTTAGCACTGCAGCCTCACAGCTCCAGGGACCCGGGTTCGATTCTGGGTACTGCCTGTGTGGAGTTTGCAAGTTCTCCCTGTGTCTGCGTGGGTTTTCTCCGGGTGCTCCGGTTTCCTCCCACAAGCCAAAAGACTTGCAGGTTGATAGGTAAATTGGCCATTATAAATTGTCACTAGTATAGGTAGGTGGTAGGGAAATATAGGGACAGGTGGGGATGTTTGGTAGGAATATGGGATTAGTGTAGGATTAGTATAAATGGGTGGTTGATGGTCGGCACAGACTCGGTGGGCCGAAGGGCCTGTTTCAGTGCTGTATCTCTAATCTAATCTAATCTACTATCATCCTGACTGTCTGTCCATTCTGCTAAACTATCCATGTCCTGTTTCAGTCAATTACTATCATCCTGACTGTCTGTCCATTCTGCTAAACTATCAATGTCCTGTTTCAGTCAATTACTATCATCCTGACTGTCTGTCCATTCTGCTAAACTATCAATGTCCTGTTTCAGTCAATTACTATCATTCTGACTGTCTGTCCATTCTGCTAAACTATCCATGTCCTGTTTCAGTCAATTACTATCATCCTGACTGTCTGTCCATTCTGCTATACTATCAATGTCCTGTTTCAGTCAATTACTATCATCCAGACTGTCTGTCCATTCTGCTAAACTATCCATGTCCTGTTTCAGTCAATTACTATCATCCTGACTGTCTGTCCATTCTGCTAAACTATCAATGTCCTGTTTCCGTCAATTACTATCATCCTGACTGTCTGTCCATTCTGCTAAACTATCCATGTCCTGTTTCAGTCAATTACTATCATCCTGACTGTCTGTCCATTCTGCTATACTATCAATGTCCTGTTTCAGTCAATTACTATCATCCAGACTGTCTGTCCATTCTGCTAAACTATCAATGTCCTGTTTCAGTCAATTACTATCATCCTGACTGTCTGTCCATTCTGCTAAACTATCCATGTCCTGTTTCAGTCAATTACTATCATCCTGACTGTCTGTCCATTCTGCGAAACTATCCATGTCCTGTTTCAGTCAATTACTATCATCCTGACTGTCTGTCCATTCTGCTAAACTATCAATGTCCTGTTTCCGTCAATTACTATCATCCTGACTGTCTGTCCATTCTGCTAAACTATCCATGTCCTGTTTCAGTCAATTACTATCATCCTGACTGTCTGTCCATTCTGCTATACTATCAATGTCCTGTTTCAGTCAATTACTATCATCCAGACTGTCTGTCCATTCTGCTAAACTATCAATGTCCTGTTTCAGTCAATTACTATCATCCTGACTGTCTGTCCATTCTGCTAAACTATCCATGTCCTGTTTCAGTCAATTACTATCATCCTGACTGTCTGTCCATTCTGCTAAACTATCAATGCCCTGTTTCAGTCAATTACTATCATCCTGACTGTCTATCCATTCTGCTAAACTATCCATGTCCTGTTTCAGTCAATTACTATCATCCTGACTGCCTGTCCATTCTGCTAAACTATCCATGTCCTGTTTCAGTCAATTACTATCATCCTGACTGTCTGTCCATTCTGCTAAACTATCAATGTCCTGTTTCAGTCAATTACTATCATCCTGACTGTCTGTCCATTCTGCTAAACTATCAATGTCCTGTTTCAGTCAATTACTATCATCCTGACTGTCTGTCCATTCTGCTAATCTATCCATGTCCAGGATCAGTCAATTACTATCATCCTGACTGTCTGTCCATTCTGCTAAACTATCAATGTCCTGTTTCCGTCAATTACTATCATCCTGACTGTCTGTCCATTCTGCTAAACTATCCATGTCCTGTTTCAGTCAATTACTATCATCCTGACTGTCTGTCCATTCTGCTATACTATCAATGTCCTGTTTCAGTCAATTACTATCATCCAGACTGTCTGTCCATTCTGCTAAACTATCAATGTCCTGTTTCAGTCAATTACTATCATCCTGACTGTCTGTCCATTCTGCTAATCTATCCATGTCCTGTTTCAGTCAATTACTATCATCCTGACTGTCTGTCCATTCTGCTAAACTATCAATGTCCTGTTTCCGTCAATTACTATCATCCTGACTGTCTGTCCATTCTGCTAAACTATCCATGTCCTGTTTCAGTCAATTACTATCATCCTGACTGTCTGTCCATTCTGCTATACTATCAATGTCCTGTTTCAGTCAATTACTATCATCCAGACTGTCTGTCCATTCTGCTAAACTATCAATGTCCTGTTTCAGTCAATTACTATCATCCTGACTGTCTGTCCATTCTGCTAAACTATCCATGTCCTGTTTCAGTCAATTACTATCATCCTGACTGTCTGTCCATTCTGCTAAACTATCCATGTCCTGTTTCAGTCAATTACTATCATCCAGACAGTCTGTCCATTCTGCTAAACTATCCATGTCCTGTTTCAGTCAATTACTATCATCCTGACTGTCTGTCCATTCTGCTAAACTATCCATGTCCTGTTTCAGTCAATTACTATCATCCAGACTGTCTGTCCATTCTGCTAAACTATCCATGTCCAGTTTCAGTCAATTACTATCATCCAGACTGTCTGTCCATTCTGCTAAACTATCCATGTCCTGTTTCAGTCAATTACTATCATCCTGACTGTCTGTCCATTCTGCTAAACTATCAATGTCCTGTTTCAGTCAATTACTATCATCCTGACTGTCTGTCCATTCTGCTAAACTATCAATGTCCTGTTTCAGTCAATTACTATCATCCTGACTGTCTGTCCATTCTGCTAAACTATCAATGTCCTGTTTCAGTCAATTACTATCATCCTGACTGTCTGTCCATTCTGCTAAACTATCCATGTCCTGTTTCAGTCAATTACTATCATCCTGACTGTCTGTCCATTCTGCTAAACTATCAATGTCCTGTTTCAGTCAATTACAATCATCCAGACTGTCTGTCCATTCTGCTAAACTATCAATGTCCTGTTTCAGTCAATTACTATCATCCTGACTGTCTGTCCATTCTGCTAAACTATCAATGTCTTGTTTCAGTCAATTACTATCATCCTGACTGTCTGTCCATTCTGCTAAACTATCAATGTCCTGTTTCAGTCAATTACTGTCATCCAGACTGTCTGTCCATTCTGCTAAACTATCCATGTCCTGTTTCAGTCAATTACTATCATCCTGACTGTCTGTCCATTCTGCTAAACTATCAATGTCCTGTTTCAGTCAATTACTATCATCCTGACTGTCTATCCATTCTGCTAAACTATCCATGTCCTGTTTCAGTCAATTACTATCATCCTGACTGTCTGTCCATTCTGCTAAACTATCAATGTCCTGTTTCAGTCAATTACTATCATCCTGACTGTCTGTCCATTCTGCTAAACTATCAATGTCCTGTTTCAGTCAATTACTATCATTCTGACTGTCTGTCCATTCTGCTAAACTATCCATGTCCTGTTTCAGTCAATTACTATCATCCTGACTGTCTGTCCATTCTGCTAAACTATCAATGTCCTGTTTCAGTCAATTACTATCATCCAGACTGTCTGTCCATTCTGCTAAACTATCCATGTCCTGTTTCAGTCAATTACTATCATCCTGACTGTCTGTCCATTCTGCTAAACTATCAATGTCCTGTTTCAGTCAATTATTATCATCCAGACTGTCTGTCCATTCTGCTAAACTATCCATGTCCAGTTTCAGTCAATTACTATCATCCTGACTGTCTGTCCATTCTGCTAAACTATCAATGTCCTGTTTCAGTCAATTACTATCATCCAGACTGTCTGTCCATTCTGCTAAACTATCCATGTCCTGTTTCAGTCAATTACTATCATCCTGACTGTCTGTCCATTCTGCTAAACTATCAATGTCCTGTTTCAGTCAATTACTATCATCCTGACTGTCTGTCCATTCTGCTAAACTATCAATGTCCTGTTTCAGTCAATTACTATCATCCTGACTGTCTGCCCATTCTGCTAAACTATCAATGTCCTGTTTCAGTCAATTACTATCATCCTGACTGTCTGTCCATTCTGCTAAACTATCCATGTCCTGTTTCAGTCAATTACTATCATCCTGACTGTCTGTCCATTCTGCTAAACTATCAATGTCCTGTTTCAGTCAATTACTATCATACAGACTGTCTGTCCATTCTGCTAAACTATCAATGTCCTGTTTCAGTCAATTACTATCATCCTGACTGTCTGTCCATTCTGCTAAACTATCAATGTCTTGTTTCAGTCAATTACTATCATCCTGACTGTCTGTCCATTCTGCTAAACAATCAATGTCCTGTTTCAGTCAATTACTATCATCCAGACTGTCTGTCCATTCTGCTAAACTATCCATGTCCTGTTTCAGTCAATTACTATCATCCTGACTGTCTGTCCATTCTGCTAAACTATTAATGTCCTGTTTCAGTCAATTACTATCATCCTGACTGTCTATCCATTCTGCTAAACTATCCATGTCCTGTTTCAGTCAATTACTATCATCCTGACTGTCTGTCCATTCTGCTAAACTATCAATGTCCTGTTTCAGTCAATTACTATCATCCTGACTGTCTGTCCATTCTGCTAAACTATCAATGTCCTGTTTCAGTCAATTACTATCATTCTGACTGTGTGTCCATTCTGCTAAACTATCCATGTCCTGTTTCAGTCAATTACTATCATCCTGACTGTCTGTCCATTCTGCTATACTATCAATGTCCTGTTTCAGTCAATTACTATCATCCAGACTGTCTGTCCATTCTGCTAAACTATCCATGTCCTGTTTCAGTCAATTACTATCATCCTGACTGTCTGTCCATTCTGCTAAACTATCAATGTCCTGTTTCCGTCAATTACTATCATCCTGACTGTCTGTCCATTCTGCTAAACTATCCATGTCCTGTTTCAGTCAATTACTATCATCCTGACTGTCTGTCCATTCTGCTATACTATCAATGTCCTGTTTCAGTCAATTACTATCATCCAGACTGTCTGTCCATTCTGCTAAACTATCAATGTCCTGTTTCAGTCAATTACTATCATCCTGACTGTCTGTCCATTCTGCTAAACTATCCATGTCCTGTTTCAGTCAATTACTATCATCCTGACTGTCTGTCCATTCTGCTAAACTATCCATGTCCTGTTTCAGTCAATTACTATCATCCAGACTGTCTGTCCATTCTGCTAAACTATCAATGTCCTGTTTCAGTCAATTACTATCATCCTGACTGTCTATCCATTCTGCTAAACTATCCATGTCCTGTTTCAGTCAATTACTATCATCCTGACTGTCTGTCCATTCTGCTAAACTATCAATGTCCTGTTTCAGTCAATTACTATCATCCTGACTGTCTGTCCATTCTGCTAAACTATCCATGTCCTGTTTCAGTCAATTACTATCATCCTGACTGTCTGTCCATTCTGTTAAACTATCCATGTCCTGTTTCAGTCAATTGCTATCATCCTGACTGTCTGTCCATTCTGCTAAACTATCAATGTCCTGTTTCAGTCAATTACTATCATCCTGACTGTCTATCCATTCTGCTAAACTATCCATGTCCTGTTTCAGTCAATTACTATCATCCTGACTGTCTGTCCATTCTGCTAAACTATCAATGTCCTGTTTCAGTCAATTACTATCAACCTGACTGTCTGTCCATTCTGCTAAACTATCAATGTCCTGTTTCAGTCAATTACTATCATCCTGACTGTCTGTCCATTCTGCTAATCTATCCATGTCCTGTATCAGTCAATTACTATCATCCTGACTGTCTGTCCATTCTGCTAAACTATCAATGTCCTGTTTCAGTCAATTACTATCATCCAGACTGTCTGTCCATTCTGCTAAACTATCCATGTCCTGTTTCAGTCAATTACTATCATCCTGACTGTCTGTCCATTCTGCTAAACTATCAATGTCCTGTTTCCGTCAATTACTATCATCCTGACTGTCTGTCCTTTCTGCTAAACTATCCATGTCCTGTTTCAGTCAATTACTATCATCCTGACTGTCTGTCCATTCTGCTATACTATCATTGTCCTTATTCAGTCAATTACTATCATCCAGACTGTCTGTCCATTCTGCTAAACTATCAATGTCCTGTTTCAGTCAATTACTATCATCCTGACTGTCTGTCCATTCTGCTAAACTATCCATGTCCTGTTTCAGTCAATTACTATCATCCTGACTGTCTGTCCATTCTGCTAAACTATCCATGTCCTGTTTCAGTCAATTACTATCATCCTGACTGTCTGTCCATTCTGCTAAACTATCAATGTCCTGTTTCAGTCAATTACTATCATCCTGACTGTCTATCCATTCTGCTAAACTATCCATGTCCTGTTTCAGTCAATTACTATCATCCAGACTGTCTGTCCATTCTGCTAAACTATCAATGTCCTGTTTCAGTCAATTACTATCATCCTGACTGTCTGTCCATTCTGCTAAACTATCCATGTCCTGTTTCAGTCAATTACGATCATCCTGACTGTCTGTCCATTCTGCTAAACTATCAATGTCCTGTTTCCGTCAATTACTATCATCCTGACTGTCTGTCCATTCTGCTAAACTATCCATGTCCTGTTTCAGTCAATTACTATCATCCTGACTGTCTGTCCATTCTGCTAAACTATCCATGTCCTGTTTCAGTCAATTACTATCATCCTGACTGTCTGTCCATTCTGCTAAACTATCAATGTCCTGTTTCAGTCAATTACTATCATACAGACTGTCTGTCCATTCTGCTAAACTATCAATGTCCTGTTTCAGTCAATTACTATCATCCTGACTGTCTGTCCATTCTGCTAAACTATCAATGTCTTGTTTCAGTCAATTACTATCATCCTGACTGTCTGTCCATTCTGCTAAACAATCAATGTCCTGTTTCAGTCAATTACTATCATCCAGACTGTCTGTCCATTCTGCTAAACTATCCATGTCCTGTTTCAGTCAATTACTATCATCCTGACTGTCTGTCCATTCTGCTAAACTATCAATGTCCTGTTTCAGTCAATTACTATCATACAGACTGTCTGTCCATTCTGCTAAACTATCAATGTCCTGTTTCAGTCAATTACTAGGGGCGGCACAGTGGCGCATTGGTTAGCACTGCAGCCTCACAGCTCCAGGGACCCGGGTTCGATTCTGGGTACTGCCTGTGTGGAGTTTGCAAGTTCTCCCTGTGTCTGCGTGGGTTTTCTCCGGGTGCTCCGGTTTCCTCCCACAAGCCAAAAGACTTGCAGGTTGATAGGTAAATTGGCCATTATAAATTGTCACTAGTATAGGTAGGTGGTAGGGAAATATAGGGACAGGTGGGGATGTTTGGTAGGAATATGGGATTAGTGTAGGATTAGTATAAATGGGTGGTTGATGGTCGGCACAGACTCGGTGGGCCGAAGGGCCTGTTTCAGTGCTGTATCTCTAATCTAATCTAATCTACTATCATCCTGACTGTCTGTCCATTCTGCTAAACTATCCATGTCCTGTTTCAGTCAATTACTATCATCCTGACTGTCTGTCCATTCTGCTAAACTATCAATGTCCTGTTTCAGTCAATTACTATCATCCTGACTGTCTGTCCATTCTGCTAAACTATCAATGTCCTGTTTCAGTCAATTACTATCATTCTGACTGTCTGTCCATTCTGCTAAACTATCCATGTCCTGTTTCAGTCAATTACTATCATCCTGACTGTCTGTCCATTCTGCTATACTATCAATGTCCTGTTTCAGTCAATTACTATCATCCAGACTGTCTGTCCATTCTGCTAAACTATCCATGTCCTGTTTCAGTCAATTACTATCATCCTGACTGTCTGTCCATTCTGCTAAACTATCAATGTCCTGTTTCCGTCAATTACTATCATCCTGACTGTCTGTCCATTCTGCTAAACTATCCATGTCCTGTTTCAGTCAATTACTATCATCCTGACTGTCTGTCCATTCTGCTATACTATCAATGTCCTGTTTCAGTCAATTACTATCATCCAGACTGTCTGTCCATTCTGCTAAACTATCAATGTCCTGTTTCAGTCAATTACTATCATCCTGACTGTCTGTCCATTCTGCTAAACTATCCATGTCCTGTTTCAGTCAATTACTATCATCCTGACTGTCTGTCCATTCTGCTAAACTATCCATGTCCTGTTTCAGTCAATTACTATCATCCTGACTGTCTGTCCATTCTGCTAAACTATCAATGCCCTGTTTCAGTCAATTACTATCATCCTGACTGTCTATCCATTCTGCTAAACTATCCATGTCCTGTTTCAGTCAATTACTATCATCCTGACTGTCTGTCCATTCTGCTAAACTATCAATGTCCTGTTTCAGTCAATTACTATCATCCTTTCTGTCTGTCCATTCTGCTAAACTATCAATGTCCTGTTTCAGTCAATTACTATCATTCTGACTGTCTGTCCATTCTGCTAAACTATCCATGTCCTGTTTCAGTCAATTACTATCATCCTGACTGTCTGTCCATTCTGCTAAACTATCAATGTCCTGTTTCCGTCAATTACTATCATCCTGACTGTCTGTCCATTCTGCTAAACTATCCATGTCCTGTTTCAGTCAATTACTATCATCCTGACTGTCTGTCCATTCTGCTAAACTATCCATGTCCTGTTTCAGTCAATTACTATCATCCTGACTGTCTGTCCATTCTGCTAAACTATCAATGTCCTGTTTCAGTCAATTACTATCATACAGACTGTCTGTCCATTCTGCTAAACTATCAATGTCCTGTTTCAGTCAATTACTATCATCCTGACTGTCTGTCCATTCTGCTAAACTATCAATGTCTTGTTTCAGTCAATTACTATCATCCTGACTGTCTGTCCATTCTGCTAAACAATCAATGTCCTGTTTCAGTCAATTACTATCATCCAGACTGTCTGTCCATTCTGCTAAACTATCCATGTCCTGTTTCAGTCAATTACTATCATCCTGACTGTCTGTCCATTCTGCTAAACTATCAATGTCCTGTTTCAGTCAATTACTATCATCCTGACTGTCTGTCCATTCTGCTAAACTATCAATGTCCTGTTTCAGTCAATTACTATCATCCAGACTGTCTGTCCATTCTGCTAAACTATCAATGTCCTGTTTCAGTCAATTACTATCATCCTGACTGTCTGTCCATTCTGCTAAACTATCCATGTCCTGTTTCAGTCAATTACTATCATCCTGCCTCTCTGTCCATTCTGCTAAACTATCCATGTCCTGTTTCAGTCAATTACTATCATCCTGACTGTCTGTCCATTCTGCTAAACTATCCATGTCCTGTTTCAGTCAATTACTATCATCCTGACTGTCTGTCCATTCTGTTAAACTATCCATGTCCTGTTTCAGTCAATTACTATCATCCTGACTGTCTGTCCATTCTGCTAAACTATCCATGTCCTGTTTCAGTCAATTACTATCATCCTGACTGTCTGTCCATTCTGCTAAACTATCCATGTCCTGTTTCAGTCAATTACTATCATCCTGACTGTCTATCCATTCTGCTAAACTATCAATGTCCTGTTTCAGTCAATTACTATCATCCTGACTCTCTGTCCATTCTGCCATACTATCAATGTCCTGTTTCAGTCAATTACTATCATCCTGACTGTCTGTCCATTCTGCTAATCTATCAATGTCCTGTTTCAGTCAATTACTATCATCCAGACTGTCTGTCCATTCTGCTAAACTATCCATGTCCTGTTTTAGTCAATTACTATCATCCTGACTGTCTGTCCATTCTGCTAAACTATCAATGTCCTGTTTCAGTCAATTACTATCATCCTGACTGTCTGTCCATTCTGCTAAACTATCAATGTCCTGTTTCAGTCAATTACTATCATCCTGACTGTCTGTCCATTCTGCTAAACTATCAATGTCCTGTTTCAGTCAATTACTATCATCCTGACTGTCTGTCCATTCTGCTAAACTATCCATGTCCTGTTTCAGTCAATTACTATCATCCTGACTGTCTGTCCATTCTGCTAAACTATCAATGTCCTGTTTCAGTCAATTACTATCATACAGACTGTCTGTCCATTCTGCTAAACTATCAATGTCCTGTTTCAGTCAATTACTATTATCCTGACTGTCTGTCCATTCTGCTAAACTATCAATGTCTTGTTTCAGTCAATTACTATCATCCTGACTGTCTGTCCATTCTGCTAAACAATCAATGTCCTGTTTCAGTCAATTACTATCATCCAGACTGTCTGTCCATTCTGCTAAACTATCCATGTCCTGTTTCAGTCAATTACTATCATCCTGACTGTCTGTCCGTTCTGCTAAACTATCAATGTCCTGTTTCAGTCAATTACTATCATCCTGACTGTCTATCCATTCTGCTAAACTATCCATGTCCTGTTTCAGTCAATTACTATCATCCTGACTGTCTGTCCATTCTGCTAAACTATCAATGTCCTGTTTCAGTCAATTACTATCATCCTGACTGTCTGTCCATTCTGCTAAACTATCAAAGTCCTGTTTCAGTCAATTACTATCATCCTGACTGTCTGTCCATTCTGCTAAACTATCCATGTCCTGTTTCAGTCAAGTACTATCATCCTGACTGTCTGTCCATTCTGCTAAACTATCAATGTCCTGTTTCAGTCAATTACTATCATCCAGACTGTCTGTCCATTCTGCCAAACTATCCATGTCCTGTTTCAGTCAATTACTATCATCCTGACTGTCTGTCCATTCTGCTAAACTATCAATGTCCTGTTTCAGTCAATTACTATCATCCAGACTGTCTGTCCATTCTGCTAAACTATCAATGTCCTGTTTCAGTCAATTACTATCATCCTGACTGTCTGTCCATTCTGCTAAACTATCCATGTCCTGTTTCAGTCAATTACTATCATCCTGACTGTCTGTCCATTCTGCTAAACTATCCATGTCCTGTTTCAGTCAATTACTATCATCCTGACTGTCTGTCCATTCTGCTAAACTATCAATGTCCTGTTTCAGTCAATTACTATCATCCTGACTGTCTATCCATTCTGCTAAACTATCCATGTCCTGTTTCAGTCAATTACTATCATCCTGACTGTCTGTCCATTCTGCTAAACTATCAATGTCCTGTTTCAGTCAATTACTATCATCCTGCCTGTCTGTCCATTCTGCTAAACTATCAATGTCCTGTTTCAGTCAATTACTATCATTCTGACTGTCTGTCCATTCTGCTAAACTATCCATGTCCTGTTTCAGTCAGTTACTATCATCCTGACTGTCTGTCCATTCTGCTAAACTATCAATGTCCTGTTTCAGTCAATTACTATCATCCTGACTGTCTGTCCATTCTGCTAAACTATCAATGTCCTGTTTCAGTCAATTACTATCATTCTGACTGTCTGTCCATTCTGCTAAACTATCAATGTCCTATTTCAGTCAATTACTATCATCCTGACTGTCTGTCCATTCTGCTAAACTATCCATGTCCTGTTTCAGTCAATTACTATCATCCAGCCTGTCTGTCCATTCTGCTAAACTATCAATGTCCTGTTTCAGTCAATTATTATCATCCTGACTGTCTATCCATTCTGCTAAACTATCAATGTCCTGTTTCAGTCAATTACTATCATCCTGACTGTCTATCCATTCTGCTAAACTATCCATGTCCTGTTTCAGTCAATTACTATCATCCTGACTGTCTGTCCATTCTGCTAAACTATCAATGTCCTGTTTCAGTCAATTACTATCATCCTGACTGTCTGTCCATTCTGCTAAACTATCAATGTCCTGTTTCAGTCAATTACTATCATTCTGACTGTCTGTCCATTCTGCTAAACTATCCATGTCCTGTTTCAGTCAATTACTATCATCCTGACTGTCTGACCATTCTGCTAAACTATCCATGTCCTGTTTCAGTCAATTACTATCATCCTGACTGTCTGTCCATTCTGCTAAACTATCAATGTCCTGTTTCAGTCAATTACTGTCATCCTGACTGTCTATCCATTCTGCTAATCTATCCATGTCCTGTTTCAGTCAATTACTATCATCCTGACTGTCTGTCCATTCTGCTAAACTATCAATGTCATGTTTCAGTCAATTACTATCATCCTGACTGTCTGTCCATTCTGCTAAACAATCAATGTCCTGTTTCAGTCAATTACTATCATCCAGACTGTCTGTCCATTCTGCTAAACTATCAATGTCCTGTTTCAGTCAATTACTATCATCCTGACTGTCTATCCATTCTGCTAAACTATCCATGTCCTGTTTCAGTCAATTACTATCATCCTGAATGTCTGTCCATTCTGCTAAACTATCCATGTCCTGTTTCAGTCAATTACTATCATCCTGACTGTCTGTCCATTCTGCTAAACTATCCATGTCCTGTTTCAGTCAATTACTATCATCCTGACTGTCTGTCCATTCTGCTAAACTATCCATGTCCTGTTTCAGTCAATTACTATCATCCTGACTGTCTATCCATTCTGCTAAACTATCCATGTCCTGTTTCAGTCAATTACTATCATCCTGACTGTCTGTCCATTCTGCTAAACTATCCATGTCCTGTTTCAGTCAATTACTATCATCCTGACTGTCTGTCCATTCTGCTAAACTATCAATGTCCTGTTTCAGTCAATTACTATCATTCTGACTGTCTGTCCATTCTGCTAAACTATCCATGTCCTGTTTCAGTCAATTACTACCATCCTGACTGTCTGTCCATTCTGCTAAACTATCAATGTCCTGTTTCAGTCAATTACTATCATTCTGACTGTCTGTCCATTCTGCTAAACTATCCATGTCCTATTTCAGTCAATTACTATCATCCTGACTGTCTGTCCATTCTGCTAAACTATCCATGTCCTGTTTCAGTCAATTACTATCATCCAGCCTGTCTGTCCATTCTGCTAAACTATCAATGTCCTGTTTCAGTCAATTACTATCATCCTGACTGTCTATCCATTCTGCTAAACTATCAATGTCCTGTTTCATTCAATGACTATCATCCTGACTGTCTATCCATTCTGCTAAACTATCCATGTCCTGTTTCAGTCAATTACTATCATCCTGACTGTCTGTCCATTCTGCTAAACTATCAATGTCCTGTTTCAGTCAATTACTATCATCCTGACTGTCTGTCCATTCTGCTAAACTATCAATGTCCTGTTTCAGTCAATTACTATCATTCTGACTGTCTGTCCATTCTGCTAAACTATCCATGTCCTGTTTCAGTCAATTACTATCATCCTGACTGTCTGACCATTCTGCTAAACTATCCATGTCCTGTTTCAGTCAATTACTATCATCCTGACTGTCTGTCCATTCTGCTAAACTATCAATGTCCTGTTTCAGTCAATTACTATCATCCTGACTGTCTATCCATTCTGCTAAACTATCCATGTCCTGTTTCAGTCAATTACTATCATCCTGACTGTCTGTCCATTCTGCTAAACTATCAATGTCCTGTTTCAGTCAATTACTATCATCCTGACTCTCTGTCCATTCTGCTAAACAATCAATGTCCTGTTTCAGTCAATTACTATCATCCAGACTGTCTGTCCATTCTGCTAAACTATCAATGTCCTGTTTCAGTCAATTACTATCATCCTGACTGTCTATCCATTCTGCTAAACTATCCATGTCCTGTTTCAGTCAATTACTATCATCCTGAATGTCTGTCCATTCTGCTAAACTATCCATGTCCTGTTTCAGTCAATTACTATCATCCTGACTGTCTGTCCATTCTGCTAAACTATCCATGTCCTGTTTCAGTCAATTACTATCATCCTGACTGTCTGTCCATTCTGCTAAACTATCCATGTCCTGTTTCAGTCAATTACTATCATCCTGACTGTCTATCCATTCTGCTAAACTATCCATGTCCTGTTTCAGTCAATTACTATCATCCTGACTGTCTGTCCATTCTGCTAAACTATCCATGTCCTGTTTCAGTCAATTACTATCATCCTGACTGTCTGTCCATTCTGCTAAACTATCAATGTCCTGTTTCAGTCAATTACTATCATTCTGACTGTCTGTCCATTCTGCTAAACTATCCATGTCCTGTTTCAGTCAATTACTATCATCCTGACTGTCTGTCCATTCTGCTAAACTATCCACGTCCTGTTTCAGTCAATTACTATCATCCTGACTATCTGTCCATTCTGCTATACTATCAATGTCCTGTTTCAGTCAATTACTATCATCCTGACTGTCTGTCCATTCTGCTAAACTATCAATGTCCTGTTTCAGTCAATTACTATCATCCTGACTGTCTGTCCATTCTGCTAAACTATCCATGTCCTGTTTCAGTCAATTACTATCATCCTGACTGTCTGGCCATTCTGCTGAACTATCCATGTCCTGTTTCAGTCAATTACTATCATCCTGACTGTCTGTCCATTCTGCTAAACTATCCATGTCCTGTTTCAGTCAATTACTATCATCCTGACTGTCTGTCCATTCTGCTAAACTATCCATGTCCTGTTTCAGTCAATTACTATCATCCTGACTGTCTGTCCATTCTGCTAAACTATCCATGTCCTGTTTCAGTCAATTACTATCATCCTGACTCTCTGTCCATTCTGCTAAACTATCCATGTCCTGTTTCAGTCAATTACTATCATTCTGACTGTCTGTCCATTCTGCTAAACTATCAATGTCCTGTTTCAGTCAATTACTATCATCCTGACTGTCTGTCCATTCTGCGAAACTATCAATGTCCTGTTTCAGTCAATTACTATCATTCTGACTGTCTGTCCATTCTGCTAAACTATCAATGTCCTGTTTCAGTCAATTACTATCATCCTGACTGTCTGTCCATTCTTCTAAACTATCAATGTCCTGTTTCAGTCAATTACTATCATCCTGACTGTCTGTCCATTCTGCTAAACTATCAATGTCCTGTTTCAGTCAATCACTATCATCCTGACTGTCTGTCCATTCTGCTAAACTATCCATGTCCTGTTTCAGTCAATTACTGTCATCCAGACAGTCTGTCCATTCTGCTAAACAATCAATGTCCTGTTTCAGTCAATTACTGTCATCCTGACTGTCTGTCCATTCTGCTAAACTATCAATGTCCTGTTTCAGTCAATTACTATAATCCTGACTGTCTGTCCATTCTGCTAAACTATCAATGTCCTGTTTCAGTCAATTACTATCATCCTGACTGTCTGTCCATTCTGCTAAACTATCCATGTCCTGTTTCAGTCAATTACTATCATCCAGACTGTCTGTCCATTCTGCTAAACTATCAATGTCCTGTTTCAGTCAATTACTGTCATCCTGACTGTCTGTCCATTCTGCTAAACTATCAATGTCCTGTTTCAGTCAATTACTGTCATCCTGACTGTCTGTCCATTCTGCTAAACTATCAATGTCCTGTTTCAGTCAATTACTATCATCCTGACTGTCTGTCCATTCCGCTAAATTATCAATGTCCTGTTTCAGTCAATTACAATAATCCTGACTGTCTGTCCATTCTGCTAAACTATCAATGTCCTGTTTCAGTCAATTACTATCATCCTGACTGTCTGTCCATTCTGTTAAACTATCCATGTCCTGTTTCAGTCAATTCCTATCATCCAGACTGTCTGTCCATTCTGCTAAACTATCAGTGTCCTGTTTCAGTCAAGTACTGTCATCCTGACTGTCTGTCCATTCAGCTGAACTATCCATGTCCTGTTTCAGTCAATTACTGTCATCCTGACTGTCTGTCCATTCTGCTAAACTATCAATGTCCTGTTTCAGTCAATTACTATCATCCTGACTGTCTGTCCATTCTGCTAAACTATCAATGTCCTGTTTCAGTCAATTACTATAATCCTGACTGTCTGTCCATTCTGCTAAACTATCAATGTCCTGTTTCAGTCAATTACTATCATCCTGACTGTCTGTCCATTCTGCTAATCTATCCATGTCCTGTTTCAGTCAATTACTATCATCCAGACTGTCTGTCCATTCTGCTAAACTATCAATGTCCTGTTTCAGTCAATTACTGTCATCCTGACTGTCTGTCCATTCTGCTAAACTATCCATGTCCTGTTTCAGTCAATTACTATCATCCTGACTGTCTGTCCATTCTGCTAAACTATCAATGTCCTGTTTCAGTCAATTACTATCATCCTGATCCTCTGTCCATTCTGCTAAACTATCCATGTCCTGTTTCAGTCAATTACTATCATCCTGACTGTCTATCCATTCTGCTAAACTATCCATGTCCTGTTTCAGTCAATTACTATCATCCTGATCCTCTGTCCATTCTGCTAAACTATCAATGTCTTGTTTCAGTCAATTACTATCATCCTGACTGTCTATCCATTCTGCTAAACTATCCATGTCCTGTTTCAGTCAATTACTATCATCCTGACTGTCTGTCCATTCTGCTAAACTATCAATGTCCTGTTTCTGTCAATTACTTTCATCCTGACTGTCTATCCATTCTGCTAAACTATCAATGTCCTGTTTCAGTCAATTACTTTCATCCTGACTGTCTATCCATTCTGCTAAACTATCAATGTCCTGTTTCAGTCAATTACTATCATCCTGACTGTCTATCCATTCTGCTAAACTATCAATGTCCTGTTTCAGTCAATTACTTTCATCCTGACTGTCTATCCATTCTGCTAAACTATCAATGTCCTGTTTCAGTCAATTACTATCATCCTGACTGTCTATCCATTCTGCTAAACTATCAATGTCCTGTTTCAGTCAATTACTTTCATCCTGACTGTCTATCCATTCTGCTAAACTATCAATGTCCTGTTTCAGTCAATTACTATCATCCTGACTGTCTATCCATTCTGCTAAACTATCAATGTCCTGTTTCAGTCAATTACTTTCATCCTGACTGTCTATCCATTCTGCCAATCTATCAATGTCCTGTTTCAGTCATTTACTATCACCCTGACTGTCTGTCCATTCTGCTAAACTATCCATGTCCTGTTTCAGTCAATTACTATCATCCTGACTGTCTGTCCATTCTGCTAAACTATCCATGTCCTGTTTCAGTCAATTACTATCATCCTGACTGTCTGTCCATTCTGCTAAATTATCAATGTCCTGTTTCAGTCAATTACTACCATCCTGACTGTCTGTCCTTTCTGCTAAACTATCCATGTCCTGTTTCAGTCAATTACTATCATCCAGACTCTCTGTCCATTCTGCTAAACTATCAATGTCCTGTTTCAGTCAATTACTATCATCCTGACTGTCTGTCCATTCTGCTAAACTATCCATGTCCTGTTTCAGTCAATTACTATCATCCTGACTGTCTGTCCATTCTGCTAAACTATCAATGTCCTGTTTCAGTCAATTACTATCATCCTGACTGTCTGTCCATTCTGCTAAACTATCAATGTCCTGTTTCAGTCAATTACTATCATCCTGACTCTCTGTCCATTCTGCTAAACTATCAATGTCCTGTTTCAGTCAATTACTATCATCCTGACTGTCTATCCATTCTGCTAAACTATCCATGTCCAGTTTCAGTCAATTACTATCATCCTGACTGTCTGGCCATTCTGCTAAACTATCCATGTCCTGTTTCAGTCAATTACAATCATCCTGACTGTCTGTCCATTCTGCTAAACTATCAATGTCCTGTTTCAGTCAATTACTATCATCCTGAATGTCTGTCCATTCTGCTAAACTATCAATGTCCTGTTTCAGTCAATTACTATCATCCTGACTGTCTGTCCATTCTGCTAAACTATCAATGTCCTGTTTCAGTCAATTACTATCATCCTGACTGTCTGTCCATTCTGCTAAACTATCCATGTCCTGTTTCAGTCAATTACTATCATCCTGAATGTCTGTCCATTCTGCTAAACTATCAATGTCCTGTTTCATTCAATTACTATCATCCTGACTGTCTGTCCATTCTGCTAAACTATCAATGTCCTGTTTCAGTCAATTACTATCATTCTGACTGTCTGTCCATTCTGCTAAACTATCCATGTCCTGTTTCAGTCAATTACTATCATCCAGACTGTCTGTCCATTCTGCTAAACTATCCATGTCCTGTTTCAGTCAATTGCTATCATCCTGACTGTCTGTCCATTCTGCTAAACTATCAATGTCCTGTTTCAGTCAATTACTATCATCCAGACTGTCTGTCCATTCTGCTAAACTATCCATGTCCTGTTTCAGTCAATTGCTATCATCCTGACTTTCTGTCCATTCTGCTAAACTATCAAAGTCCTGTTTCAGTCAATTACTATCATCCTGACTGTCTGTCCATTCTGCTAAACTATCAATGTCCTGTTTCAGTCAATTACTATCATCCTGACTGTCTGTCCACTCTGCTAAACTATCAATGTCCTGTTTCAGTCAATTACTATCATTCTGACTGTCTGTCCATTCTGCTAAACTATCAATGTCCTGTTTCAGTCAATTACTATCATCCTGACTGTCTGTCCATTCTGCTAAACTATCAATGTCCTGTTTCAGTCAATTACTATCATCCTGACTGTCTGTCCATTCTGCTAAACTATCCATGTCCTGTTTCAGTCAATTACTATCATCCTGACTCTCTGTCCATTCTGCTAAACTATCAATGTCCTGTTTCAGTCAATTACTATCATCCTGGCTGTCTGTCCATTCTGCTGAACTATCCATGTCCTGTTTCAGTCAATTACTATCATCCAGACTGTCTGTCCATTCTGCTAAACTATCAATGTCCTGTTACTGTCAATTACTATCATCCTGACTGTCTGTCCATTCTGCTAAACTATCAATGTCCTGTTTCAGTCAATTACTATCATCCTGACTGTCTGTCCATTCTGCTAAACTATCCATGTCCTGTTTCAGTCAATTACTATCATCCTGACTGTCTGTCCTTTCTGCTAAACTATCCATGTCCTGTTTCCGTCAATTACTATCATTCTGATTGTCTGTCCATTCTGCTAAACTATCAATGTCCTGTTTCAGTCAATTACTATCATCCTGACTGTCTGTCCATTCTGCTTAACTATCAATGTCCTGTTTCAGTCAATTACTATCATCCTGACTGTCTGTCCATTCTGCTAAACTATCCATGTCCTGTTGCAGTCAATTACTATCATCCTGACTCTCTGTCCATTCTGCTAAACTATCAATGTCCTGTTTCAGTCAATTACTATCATCCTGGCTGTCTGTCCATTCTGCTAAACTATCCATGTCCTGTTTCAGTCAATTACTATCATCCAGACTGTCTGTCCATTCTGCTAAACTATCAATGTCCTGTTTCAGTCAATTACTATCATCCTGACTGTCTGTCCATTCTGCTAAACTATCAATGTCCTGTTTCAGTCAATTACTATCATCCAGACTGTCTGTCCATTCTGCTAAACTATCCATGTCCTGTTTCAGTCAATTACTATCATCCTGACTGTCTGTCCATTCTGCTAAACTATCCATGTCCTGTTTTAGTCAATTACTATCATCCTGACTGTCTGTCCATTCTGCTAAACTATCCATGTCCTGTTTCAGTCAATTACTATCATCCTGACTGTCTGTCCATTCTGCTAAACTATCCATGTCCTGTTTCAGTCAATTACTATCATCCTGACTGTCTGTCCATTCTGCTAAACTATCCATGTCCTGTTTCAGTCAATTACTATCATCCTGACTGTCTGTCCATTCTGCTAAACTATCAATGTCCTGTTTCAGTCAATTACTATCATCCTGACTGTCTGTCCATTCTGCTAAACTACAAATGTCCTGTTTCAGTCAATTACTATCATCCTGACTGTCTGTCCATTCTGCTAAACTATCCATGTCCTGTTTCAGTCAATTACTATCATCCTGACTGTCTGTCCATTCTGCTAAACTATCAATGTCCTATTTCAGTCAATTACTATCATCCTGAATGTCTGTCCATTCTGCTAAACTATCCATGTCCTGTTTCAGTCAATTACTATCATCCTGACTGTCTGTCCATTCTGCTAAACTATCAATGTCCTGTGTCAGTCAATTGCTATCATCCTGACTGTCTGTCCATTCTGCTAAACTATCCATGTCCTGTTTCAGTCAATTACTATCATCCTGACTGTCTGTCCATTCTGCTAAACTATCAATGTCCTGTTTCAGTCAATTACTATCATCCTGACTGTCTGTCCATTCTGCTAAACTATCCATGTCCTGTTTCAGTCAATTACTATCATCCTGACTGTCTATCCATTCTGCTAAACTATCCATGTCCTGTTTCAGTCAATTACTATCATCCTGACTGTCTGTCCATTCTGCTAAACTATCAATGTCCTGTTTCAGTCAATTACTATCATCCTGACTGTCTGTCCATTCTGCTAAAATATCCATGTCCTGTTTCAGTCAATTACTATCATCCTGACTGTCTGTCCATTCTGCTAAACTATCAATGTCCTGTTTCAGTCAATTACTATCATCCTGACTGTCTGTCCATTCTGCTAAACTATCAATGTCCTGTTTCAGTCAATTACTATCATCCTGACTGCTGTCCATTCTGCTAAACTATCAATGTCCTGTTTCAGTCAATTACTATCATCCTGACTCTCTGTCCATTCTGCTAAACAATCCATGTCCTGTTTCAGTCAATTACTATCATCCTGACTGTCTGTCCATTCTGCTAAACTATCCATGTCCTGTTTCAGTCAATTACTATCATCCTGACTGTCTGTCCATTCTGCTAAACTATCAATGTCCTGTTTCAGTCAATTACTATCATCCTGACTGTCTGTCCATTCTGCTAAACTATCCATGTCCTGTTTCAGTCAATTACTATCATCCTGACAGTCTGTCGATTCTGCTAACCTATCAATGTCCTGTTTCAGTCAATTACTATCATCCTGACTGTCTGTCCATTCTGCTAAACTATCCATTTCCTGTTTCAGTCAATTACTATCATCCTGACTGTCTGTCCATTCTGCTAAACTATCAATGTCCTGTTTTAGTCAATTACTATCATCCTGACTGTCTGTCCATTCTGCTAAACTATCAGTGTTCTGTTTCAGTCAATTACTATCATCCTGACTGTCTGTCCTTTCTGCTAAACTATCAATGTCCTGTTTCAGTCAATTACTATCATCCTGACTGTCTGTCCATTCTGCTAAACTATCAATGTCCTGTTTCAGTCAATTACTATCATCCTGACTGTCTGTCCATTCTGCTAAACTATCCATGTCCTGTTTCAGTCAATTACTATCATCCTGACTGTCTGTCCATTCTGCTAAACTATCCATGTCCTGTTTCAGTCAATTACTTTCATCCTGACTGTCTGTCCATTCTGCTAAACTATCCATGTCCTGTTTCAGTCAATTACTATCATCCTGACTCTCTGTCAATTCTGCTAAACTATCCATGTCCTGTTTCAGTCAATTACTATCATCCTGACTGTCTGTCCATTCTGCTAAACTATCAATGTCCTGTTTCAGTCAATTACTATCATCCTGACTGTCTGTCCATTCTGCTAAACTATCCATGTCCTGTTTCAGTCAATTACTATCATCCTGACAGTCTGTCCATTCTGCTAACCTATCAATGTCCTGTTTCAGTCAATTACTATCATCCTGACTGTCTGTCCATTCTGCTAAACTATCCATTTCCTGTTTCAGTCAATTACTATCATCCTGACTGTCTGTCCATTCTGCTAAACTATCAATGTCCTGTTTCAGTCAATTACTATCATCCTGACTGTCTGTCCATTCTGCTAAACTATCCATGTCCTGTTTCAGTCAATTACTATCATCCTGACTGTCTGTCCATTCTGCTAAACTATCAATGTCCTGTTTCAGTCAATTACTATCATCCTGACTGTCTGTCCATTCTGCTAAACTATCAATGTCCTGTTTCAGTCAATTACTATCAGCCTGACTGTCTGTCCATTCTGCTAAACTATCCATGTCCTGTTTCAGTCAATTACTATCATCCTGACTGTCTGTCCATTCTGCTAAACTATCCATGTCCTGTTTCAGTCAATTACTATCATCCTGACTGTCTGTCCATTCTGCTAAACTATCAATGTCCTGTTTCAGTCAATTACTATCATCCTGACTGTCTGTCCATTCTGCTAAACAATCCATGTCATGTTTCAGTCAATTACTATCATCCTGACTGTCTGTCCATTCTGCTAAACTATCAATGTCCTGTTTCAGTCAATTACTATCATCCTGACTGTCTGTCCATTCTGCTAAACTATCCATGTCCTGTTTCAGTCAATTACTATCATCCTGACTGTCTGTCCATTCTGCTAAACTATCAATGTCCTGTTTCCGTCAATTACTATCATCCTGACTGTCTGTCCATTCTGCTAAACTATCAATGTCCTGTTTCAGTCAATTACTATCATCCTGACTGTCTGTCCATTCTGCTAAACTATCCATGTCCTGTTTCAGTCAATTACTATCATCCTGACTGTCTGTCCATTCTGCTAAACTATCCATGTCCTGTTTCAGTAAATTACTATCATCCTGACTCTCTGTCCATTCTGCTAAACTATCCATGTCCTGTTTCAGTCAATTACTATCATCCTGACTGTCTGTCCATTCTGCTAAACTATCAATGTCCTGTTTCAGTCAATTACTATCATCCAGACTGTCTGTCCATTCTGCTAAACTATCCATGTCCTGTTTAATTCAATTACTATCATCCTGACTGTCTGTCCATTCTGCTAAACTATCAATGTCCTGTTTCAGTCAATTACTATCATCCTGACTGTCTGTCCATTCTGCTAAACTATCCATGTCCTGTTTCAGTCAATTACTATCATGCTGACTGTCTGTCCATTCTGCTAAACTATCAATGTCCTGTTTCAGTCAATTACTATCATCCTGACTGTCTGTCCATTCTGCTAAACTATCAATGTCCTGTTTCAGTCAATTACTATCATCCAGACTGTCTGTCCATTCTGCTATCTATCCATGTCCTGTTTCAGTCAATTACTATCATCCTGACTGTCCGTCCATTCTGCTAAACTATCAATGTCCTGTTTCAGTCAATTACTATCATCCTGACTGTCTGTCCATTCTGCTAAACTATCAATGTCCTGTTTCAGTCAATTACTATCATCCTGACAGTCTGTCCATTCTGCTAAACTATCAATGTCCTGTTTCATTCAATTACTATCATCCTGATCCTCTGTCCATTCTGCTAAACTATCAATGTCCTGTTTCATTCAGTTACTATCATCCAGACTGTCTGTCCATTCTGCTAAACTATCAATGTCCTGTTTCAGTCAATTACTATCATCCTGACTGTCTGTCCATTCTGCTAAACTATCCATGTCCTGTTTCAGTAAATTACTATCATCTTGACTCTCTGTCCATTCTGCTAAACTATCAATGTCCTGTTTCAGTCAATTACTATCATCCTGACTGTCTGTCCATTCTGCTAAACTATCCATGTCCTGTTTCAGTCAATTACTATCATCCTGACTGTCTGTCCATTCTGCTAAACTATCCATGTCCTGTTTCAGTCAATTACTATCATCCTGACTGTCTGTCCATTCTGCTAAACTATCCATGTCCTGTTTCAGTCAATTACTATCATCCAGACTGTCTGTCCATTCTGCTAATCTATCAATGTCCTGTTTCAGTCAATTACTATCATCCTGACTGTCTGTCCATTCTGCTAAACTATCCATGTCCTGTTTCAGTCAATTACTATCATCCTGACTGTCTATCTATTCTGCTAAACTGTCAATGTCCTGTTTCAGTCAATTACTATCATCCTGACTGTCTGTTCATTCTGCTAAACTATCAATGTCCTGTTTCAGTCAATTACTATCATCCTGACTGTCTGTCCATTCTGCTAAACTATCAATGTCCTGTTTCAGTCAATTACTATCATCCTGACTGTCTGTCCATTCTGCTAAACTATCAATGTCCTGTTTCAGTCAATTACTATCATCCTGACTGTCTGTCCATTCTGCTAAACTATCAATGTCCTGTTTCAGTCAATTACTATCATCCAGACTGTCTGTCCATTCTGCTAAACTATCAATGTCCTGTTTCAGTCAATTACTATCATCCTGACTGTCTGTCCTTTCTGCTAAACTATCCATGTCCTGTTTCAGTCAATTACTATCATCCTGACTGTCTGTCCATTCTGCTAAACTATCAATGTCCTATTTCAGTCAATTACTATCATCCTGAATGTCTGTCCATTCTGCTAAACTATCCATGTCCTGTTTCAGTCAATTACTATCATCCTGACTGTCTGTCCATTCTGCTAAACTATCAATGTCCTGTTTCAGTCAATTACTATCATCCTGACTGTCTGTCCATTCTGCTAAACTATCAATGTCCTGTGTCAGTCAATTACTATCATCCTGACTGTCTGTCCATTCTGCTAAACTATCAATGTCCTGTTTCAGTCAATTACTATCATCCTGACTGTCTGTCCATTCTGCTAAACTATCAATGTCCTGTTTCAGTCAATTACTATCATCCTGACTGTCTGTCCATTCTGCTAAACTATCCATGTCCTGTTTCAGTCAATTACTATCATCCTGACTGTCTATCCATTCTGCTAAACTATCCATGTCCTGTTTCAGTCAATTACTATCATCCTGACTGTCTGTCCATTCTGCTAAACTATCAATGTCCTGTTTCAGTCAATTACTATCATCCTGACTGTCTGTCCATTCTGCTAAAATATCCATGTCCTGTTTCAGTCAATTACTATCATCCTGACTGTCTGTCCATTCTGCTAAACTATCAATGTCCTGTTTCAGTCAATTACTATCATGCTGACTGTCTGTCCATTCTGCTAAACTATCAATGTCCTGTTTCAGTCAATTACTATCATCCTGACTGTCTGTCCATTCTGCTAAACTATCAATGTCCTGTTTCAGTCAATTACTATCATCCTGACTCTCTGTCCATTCTGCTAAACAATCCATGTCCTGTTTCAGTCAATTACTATCATCCTGACTGTCTGTCCATTCTGCTAAACTATCCATGTCCTGTTTCAGTCAATTACTATCATCCTGACTGTCTGTCCATTCTGCTAAACTATCAATGTCCTGTTTCAGTCAATTACTATCATCCTGACTGTCTGTCCATTCTGCTAAACTATCCATGTCCTGTTTCAGTCAATTACTATCATTCTGACAGTCTGTCGATTCTGCTAACCTATCAATGTCCTGTTTCAGTCAATTACTATCATCCTGACTGTCTGTCCATTCTGCTAAACTATCCATTTCCTGTTTCAGTCAATTACTATCATCCTGACTGTCTGTCCATTCTGCTAAACTATCAATGTCCTGTTTTAGTCAATTACTATCATCCTGACTGTCTGTCCATTCTGCTAAACTATCAGTGTTCTGTTTCAGTCAATTACTATCATCCTGACTGTCTGTCCTTTCTGCTAAACTATCAATGTCCTGTTTCAGTCAATTACTATCATCCTGACTGTCTGTCCATTCTGCTAAACTATCAATGTCCTGTTTCAGTCAATTACTATCATCCTGACTGTCTGTCCATTCTGCTAAACTATCCATGCCCTGTTTCAGTCAATTACTATCATCCTGACTGTCTGTCCATTCTGCTAAACTATCCATGTCCTGTTTCAGTCAATTACTTTCATCCTGACTGTCTGTCCATTCTGCTAAACTATCCATGTCCTGTTTCAGTCAATTACTATCATCCTGACTCTCTGTCCATTCTGCTAAACTATCCATGTCCTGTTTCAGTCAATTACTATCATCCTGACTGTCTGTCCATTCTGCTAAACTATCAATGTCCTGTTTCAGTCAATTACTATCATCCTGACTGTCTGTCCATTCTGCTAAACTATCCATGTCCTGTTTCAGTCAATTACTATCATCCTGACAGTCTGTCCATTCTGCTAACCTATCAATGTCCTGTTTCAGTCAATTACTATCATCCTGACTGTCTGTCCATTCTGCTAAACTATCCATTTCCTGTTTCAGTCAATTACTATCATCCTGACTGTCTGTCCATTCTGCTAAACTATCAATGTCCTGTTTCAGTCAATTACTATCATCCTGACTGTCTGTCCATTCTGCTAAACTATCAATGTCCTATTTCAGTCAATTACTATCATCCTGAATGTCTGTCCATTCTGCTAAACTATCCATGTCCTGTTTCAGTCAATTACTATCATCCTGACTGTCTGTCCATTCTGCTAAACTATCAATGTCCTGTTTCAGTCAATTACTATCATCCTGACTGTCTGTCCATTCTGCTAAACTATCAATGTCCTGTGTCAGTCAATTACTATCATCCTGACTGTCTGTCCATTCTGCTAAACTATCAATGTCCTGTTTCAGTCAATTACTATCATCCTGACTGTCTGTCCATTCTGCTAAACTATCAATGTCCTGTTTCAGTCAATTACTATCATCCTGACTGTCTGTCCATTCTGCTAAACTATCCATGTCCTGTTTCAGTCAATTACTATCATCCTGACTGTCTATCCATTCTGCTAAACTATCCATGTCCTGTTTCAGTCAATTACTATCATCCTGACTGTCTGTCCATTCTGCTAAACTATCAATGTCCTGTTTCAGTCAATTACTATCATCCTGACTGTCTGTCCATTCTGCTAAAATATCCATGTCCTGTTTCAGTCAATTACTATCATCCTGACTGTCTGTCCATTCTGCTAAACTATCAATGTCCTGTTTCAGTCAATTACTATCATGCTGACTGTCTGTCCATTCTGCTAAACTATCAATGTCCTGTTTCAGTCAATTACTATCATCCTGACTGTCTGTCCATTCTGCTAAACTATCAATGTCCTGTTTCAGTCAATTACTATCATCCTGACTCTCTGTCCATTCTGCTAAACAATCCATGTCCTGTTTCAGTCAATTACTATCATCCTGACTGTCTGTCCATTCTGCTAAACTATCCATGTCCTGTTTCAGTCAATTACTATCATCCTGACTGTCTGTCCATTCTGCTAAACTATCAATGTCCTGTTTCAGTCAATTACTATCATCCTGACTGTCTGTCCATTCTGCTAAACTATCCATGTCCTGTTTCAGTCAATTACTATCATTCTGACAGTCTGTCGATTCTGCTAACCTATCAATGTCCTGTTTCAGTCAATTACTATCATCCTGACTGTCTGTCCATTCTGCTAAACTATCCATTTCCTGTTTCAGTCAATTACTATCATCCTGACTGTCTGTCCATTCTGCTAAACTATCAATGTCCTGTTTTAGTCAATTACTATCATCCTGACTGTCTGTCCATTCTGCTAAACTATCAGTGTTCTGTTTCAGTCAATTACTATCATCCTGACTGTCTGTCCTTTCTGCTAAACTATCAATGTCCTGTTTCAGTCAATTACTATCATCCTGACTGTCTGTCCATGCTGCTAAACTATCAATGTCCTGTTTCAGTCAATTACTATCATCCTGACTGTCTGTCCATTCTGCTAAACTATCCATGCCCTGTTTCAGTCAATTACTATCATCCTGACTGTCTGTCCATTCTGCTAAACTATCCATGTCCTGTTTCAGTCAATTACTTTCATCCTGACTGTCTGTCCATTCTGCTAAACTATCCATGTCCTGTTTCAGTCAATTACTATCATCCTGACTCTCTGTCCATTCTGCTAAACTATCCATGTCCTGTTTCAGTCAATTACTATCATCCTGACTGTCTGTCCATTCTGCTAAACTATCAATGTCCTGTTTCAGTCAATTACTATCATCCTGACTGTCTGTCCATTCTGCTAAACTATCCATGTCCTGTTTCAGTCAATTACTATCATCCTGACAGTCTGTCCATTCTGCTAACCTATCAATGTCCTGTTTCAGTCAATTACTATCATCCTGACTGTCTGTCCATTCTGCTAAACTATCCATTTCCTGTTTCAGTCAATTACTATCATCCTGACTGTCTGTCCATTCTGCTAAACTATCAATGTCCTGTTTCAGTCAATTACTATCATCCTGACTGTCTGTCCATTCTGCTAAACTATCCATGTCCTGTTTCAGTCAATTACTATCATCCTGACTGTCTGTCCATTCTGCTAAACTATCAATGTCCTGTTTCAGTCAATTACTATCAGCCTGACTGTCTGTCCATTCTGCTAAACTATCCATGTCCTGTTTCAGTCAATTACTATCATCCTGACTGTCTGTCCATTCTGCTAAACTATCCATGTCCTGTTTCAGTCAATTACTATCATCCTGACTGTCTGTCCATTCTGCTAAACTATCAATGTCCTGTTTCAGTCAATTACTATCATCCTGACTGTCTGTCCATTCTGCTAAACAATCCATGTCATGTTTCAGTCAATTACTATCATCCTGACTGTCTGTCCATTCTGCTAAACTATCAATGTCCTGTTTCAGTCAATTACTATCATCCTGACTGTCTGTCCATTCTGCTAAACTATCCATGTCCTGTTTCAGTCAATTACTATCATCCTGACTGTCTGTCCATTCTGCTAAACTATCAATGTCCTGTTTCAGTCAATTACTATCATCCTGACTGTCTGTCCATTCTGCTAAACTATCAATGTCCTGTTTCAGTCAATTACTATCATCCTGACTGTCTGTCCATTCTGCTAAACTATCCATGTCCTGTTTCAGTCAATTACTATCATCCTGACTGTCTGTCCATTCTGCTAAACTATCCATGTCCTGTTTCAGTAAATTACTATCATCCTGACTCTCTGTCCATTCTGCTAAACTATCCATGTCCTTTTTCAGTCAATTACTATCATCCTGACTGTCTGTCCATTCTGCTAAACTATCAATGTCCTGTTTCAGTCAATTACTATCATCCAGACTGTCTGTCCATTCTGCTAAACTATCCATGTCCTGTTTCATTCAATTACTATCATCCTGACTGTCTGTCCATTCTGCTAAACTATCAATGTCCTGTTTCAGTCAATTACTATCATCCTGACTGTCTGTCCATTCTGCTAAACTATCCATGTCCTGTTTCAGTCAATTACTATCATGCTGACTGTCTGTCCATTCTGCTAAACTATCAATGTCCTGTTTCAGTCAATTACTATCATCCTGACTGTCTGTCCATTCTGCTAAACTATCAATGTCCTGTTTCAGTCAATTACTATCATCCAGACTGTCTGTCCATTCTGCTATCTATCCATGTCCTGTTTCAGTCAATTACTATCATCCTGACTGTCCGTCCATTCTGCTAAACTATCAATGTCCTGTTTCAGTCAATTACTATCATCCTGACTGTCTGTCCATTCTGCTAAACTATCAATGTCCTGTTTCAGTCAATTACTATCATCCTGACAGTCTGTCCATTCTGCTAAACTATCAATGTCCTGTTTCATTCAATTACTATCATCCTGATCCTCTGTCCATTCTGCTAAACTATCAATGTCCTGTTTCATTCAGTTACTATCATCCAGACTGTCTGTCCATTCTGCTAAACTATCAATGTCCTGTTTCAGTCAATTACTATCATCCTGACTGTCTGTCCATTCTGCTAAACTATCCATGTCCTGTTTCAGTAAATTACTATCATCTTGACTCTCTGTCCATTCTGCTAAACTATCAATGTCCTGTTTCAGTCAATTACTATCATCCTGACTGTCTGTCCATTCTGCTAAACTATCCATGTCCTGTTTCAGTCAATTACTATCATCCTGACTGTCTGTCCATTCTGCTAAACTATCCATTTCCTGTTTCAGTCAATTACGATCATCCTGACTGTCTGTCCATTCTGCTAAACTATCCATGTCCTGTTTCAGTCAATTACTATCATCCAGACTGTCTGTCCATTCTGCTAATCTATCAATGTCCTGTTTCAGTCAATTACTATCATCCTGACTGTCTGTCCATTCTGCTAAACTATCCATGTCCTGTTTCAGTCAATTACTATCATCCTGACTGTCTATCCATTCTGCTAAACTGTCAATGTCCTGTTTCAGTCAATTACTATCATCCTGACTGTCTGTTCATTCTGCTAAACTATCAATGTCCTGTTTCAGTCAATTACTATCATCCTGACTGTCTGTCCATTCTGCTAAACTATCAATGTCCTGTTTCAGTCAATTACTATCATCCTGACTGTCTGTCCATTCTGCAAAACAATTAATGTCCTGTTTCAGTCAATTACTATCATCCTGACTGTCTGTCCATTCTGCTAAACTATCAATGTCCTGTTTCAGTCAATTACTATCATCCAGACTGTCTGTCCATTCTGCTAAACTATCAATGTCCTGTTTCAGTCAATTACTATCATCTTGACTGTCTGTCCTTTCTGCTAAACTATCCATGTCCTGTTTCAGTCAATTACTATCATCCTGACTGTCTGTCCATTCTGCTAAACTATCAATGTCCTGTTTCAGTCAATTACTATCATCCTGACTGTCTGTTCATTCTGCTAAACTATCAATGTCCTGTTTCAGTCAATTACTATCATCCTGACTGTCTGTCCATTCTGCTAAACTATCCATGTCCTGTTTCAGTCAATTACTATCATCCTGACTGTCTGTCCATTCTGCTAAACTATCCATTTCCTGTTTCAGTCAATTACGATCATCCTGACTGTCTGTCCATTCTGCTAAACTATCCATGTCCTGTTTCAGTCAATTACTATCATCCAGACTGTCTGTCCATTCTGCTAATCTATCAATGTCCTGTTTCAGTCAATTACTATCATCCTGACTGTCTGTCCATTCTGCTAAACTATCCATGTCCTGTTTCAGTCAATTACTATCATCCTGACTGTCTATCCATTCTGCTAAACTGTCAATGTCCTGTTTCAGTCAATTACTATCATCCTGACTGTCTGTTCATTCTGCTAAACTATCAATGTCCTGTTTCAGTCAATTACTATCATCCTGACTGTCTGTCCATTCTGCTAAACTATCAATGTCCTGTTTCAGTCAATTACTATCATCCTGACTGTCTGTCCATTCTGCTAAACAATTAATGTCCTGTTTCAGTCAATTACTATCATCCTGACTGTCTGTCCATTCTGCTAAACTATCAATGTCCTGTTTCAGTCAATTACTATCATCCAGACTGTCTGTCCATTCTGCTAAACTATCAATGTCCTGTTTCAGTCAATTACTATCATCCTGACTGTCTGTCCTTTCTGCTAAACTATCCATGTCCTGTTTCAGTCAATTACTATCATCCTGACTGTCTGTCCATTCTGCTAAACTATCAATGTCCTGTTTCAGTCAATTACTATCATCCTGACTGTCTGTTCATTCTGCTAAACTATCAATGTCCTGTTTCAGTCAATTACTATCATCCTGACTGTCTGTCCATTCTGCTAAACTATCAATGTCCTGTTTCAGTCAATTACTATCATCCTGACTGTCTGTCCATTCTGCTAAACTATCAATGTCCTGTTTCAGTCAATTACTATCATCCTGACTGTCTGTCCATTCTGCTAAACTATCAATGTCCTGTTTCAGTCAATTACTATCATCCTGACTGTCTGTCCATTCTGCTAAACTATCAATGTCCTGTTTCAGTCAATTACTATCATCCTGACTGTCTGTCCTTTCTGCGAAACTATCCATGTCCTGTTTCAGTCAATTACTATCATCCTGACTGTCTGTCCATTCTGCTAAACTATCAATGTCCTGTTTCAGTCAATTACTATCATCCTGACTGTCTGTCCATTCTGCTAAACTATCCATGTCCTGTTTCAGTCAATTACTATCATCCTGACTCTCTGTCCATTCTGCTAAACTATCCATGTCCTGTTTCAGTCAATTACTATCATCCTGACTGTCTGTCCATTCTGCTAAACTATCCATGTCCTGTTTCAGTCAATTACTATCATCCTGACTGTCTGTCCTTTCTGCTAAACTATCCATGTCCTGTTTCAGTCAATTACTATCATCCTGATCCTCTGTCCATTCTAATTATCTATGTCCTGTTTCAGTCAATTACTATCATCCTGATCCTCTGTCTAATCTAATTATCTATGTCCTGTTTCAGTCAATTACTATCATCCTGATCCTCTGTTCATTCTGATTATCTATGCCCTGTTTCAGTCAATTACTATCATCCTGATCCTCTGTCCATTCTAATTATCTATGTCCTGTCTCAGTCAATTACTATCATCCTGATCCTCTGTCCATTCTAATTATCTATGTCCTGTTTCAGTCAATTACTATCATCCTGATCCTCTGTCCATTCTAATTATCTATGTCCTGTTTCATTCAATTACTATCATCCTGATCCTCTGTCCATTCTAATTATCTATGTCCTGTTTCAGTCAATTACTATCATCCTGATCCTCTGTCCATTCTAATTATCTATGTCCTTTTTCAGTCAATTGCTATCATCCTGATCCTCTGTCTAATCTAATTATCTATGTCATGTTTCAGTCAATTACTATCATCCTGATCCTCTGTCCATTCTAATTATCTATGTTCTTTTTCAGTCAATTACTATCATCCTGATCCTCTGTCCATTCTAATTATCTGTGTACTGTTTCAGTCAATTACTATCATCCTGATCCTCTGTCCATTCTAATTATCTATGTCCTGTTTCAGTCAATTACTATCATCCTGATCCTCTGTCTATTCTAATTATCTATGTCCTGTTTCAGTCAATTACTATCATCCTCATCCTCTGTCTATTCTAATTATCAATGTCCTGTTTCAATCAATTGCTATCATCCTGATCCTCTGTCCATTCTAATTATCTATGTCCTGTTTCTGTCAATTACTATCATCCTCATCCTCTGTCTATTCTAATTATCAATGTCCTGTTTCAGTCAATTGCTATCATCCTGATCCTCTGTCCATTCTAATTATCTATGTCCTGCTTCCGTCAATTACTATCATCCTGATCCTCTTTCCATTCTAATTATCAATGTCCTGGTACAGTCAATTACTATCATCCTGATCATCTGTCCATTCTATTTATTTATGTCCTGTTTCAGTCAATTACTATCATCCTGATCCTCTGTCCATTCTAATTATCTATGTCCTGTTTCAGTCAATTACTATCATCCTGATCATCTGTCCATTCTATTTATTTATGTCCTGTTTCAGTCAATTACTATCATCCTGATCCTCTGTCCATTCTATTTATTTATGTCCTGTTTCAGTCAATTACTATCATCCTGATCCTCTGTCCATTCTAATTATCTATGTCCTGTTTCAGTCAATTACTATCATCCTGATCATCTGTCCATTCTATTTATTTATGTCCTGTTTCAGTCAATTACTATCATCCTGATCCTCTGTCCATTCTAATTATCTATGTCCTGTTTCAGTCAATTACTATCATCCTGATCCTCTGTCCATTCTAATCATCTGTGTCCTGTTTCAGTCAATTAATATCATCCTGATCCTCTGTCTATTCTAATTATCTATGTCTTGTTTCAGTCAATTACTATCATCCTGATCCTCTGTCCATTCTAATTATCTGTGTCCTGTTTCAGTCAATTACTATCATCCTGATCCTCTGTCCATTCTAATTATCTATGTCCTGCTTCCGTCAATTACTATCATCCTGATCCTCTTTCCATTCTAATTATCTATGTCCTGTTTCAGTCAATTACTATCATCCTGATCCCCTGTCCATTCTAATTATCTATGTCTGTTTCAGTCAATTACTATCATCCTGATCCTCTGTCCATTCTAATTATCTATGTCTATTTCAGTCAATTACTATCATCCTGATCCTCTGTCCATTCTAATTTTCTATGTTCTTTTTCAGTCAATTACTATCATCCTGATCATCTGTCCATTCTATTTATTTATGTCCTGTTTCAGTCAATTACTATCATCCTGATCCTCTGTCCATTCTAATTATCTATGTCCTGGTACAGTCAATTACTATCATCCTGATCATCTGTCTATTCTATTTATTTATGTCCTGTTTCAGTCAATTACTATCATCCTGATCCTCTGCCCATTCTAATTATCTATGTCCTGTTTCAGTCAATTACTATCATCCTGATCCTCTGTCCATTCTAATTATCTATGTCCTGGTACAGTCAATTACTATCATCCTGATCATCTGTCCATTCTATTTATTTATGTCCTGTTTCAGTCAATTACTATCATCCTGATCCTCTGTCCATTCTATTTATTTATGTCCTGTTTCAGTCAATTACTATCATCCTGATCCTCTGTCCATTCTAATTATCTATGTCCTGTTTCAGTCAATTACTATCATCCTGATCCTCTGTCCATTCTAATTATCTATGTCCTGGTACAGTCAATTACTATCATCCTGATCATCTGTCCATTCTATTTATTTATGTCCTGTTTCAGTCAATTACTATCATCCTGATCCTCTGTCCATTCTAATTTTTTTATGTCCTGTTTCAGTCAATTACTATCATCCTGATCCTCTGTCCATTCTAATTATCTATGTCCTGTTTCAGTCAATTACTATCATCCTGATCCTCTGACCATTCTAATTATCTATGTCCTGCTTCCATCAATTACTATCATCCTGATCCTCTGTCTATTCTAATTATCTATGTCCTGTTTCAGTCAATTACTATCATCCTGATCCCCTGTCTGTTCTAATTATCTATGTCCTGTTTCAGTCAATTACTATCATCCTGATCCTCTGTCCATTCTAATTTTCTATGTTCTTTTTCAGTCAATTACTATCATCCTGATCCTCTGTCCACTCTAATTATCTATGTCCTGTTTCAGTCAATTACTATCATCCTGATCCTCTGTCCATTCTAATTATCTATGTCCTGGTACAGTCAATTACTATCATCCTGATCCTCTGTCCATTCTAATTATCTATGTCCTGGTACAGTCAATTACTATCATCCTGATCATCTGTCCATTCTATTTATTTATGTCCTGTTTCAGTCAATTACTATCATCCTGATCCTCTGTCCATTCTATTTATTTATGTCCTGTTTCAGTCAATTACTATCATCCTGATCCTCTGTCCATTCTAATTATCTATGTCCTGTTTCAGTCAATTACTATCATCCTGATCCTCTGTCCATTCTAATTATCTATGTCCTGGTACAGTCAATTACTATCATCCTGATCATCTGTCCATTCTATTTATTTATGTCCTGTTTCAGTCAATTACTATCATCCTGATCCTCTGTCCATTCTATTTATTTATGTCCTGTTTCAGTCAATTACTATCATCCTGATCCTCTGTCCATTCTAATTATCTATGTCCTGTTTCAGTCAATTACTATCATCCTGATCCTCTGTCCATTCTAATTTTTTTATGTCCTGTTTCAGTCAATTACTATCATCCTGATCCTCTGTCCATTCTAATTATCTATGTCCTGTTTCAGTCAATTACTATCATCCTGATCCTCTGACCATTCTAATTATCTATGTCCTGCTTCCATCAATTACTATCATCCTGATCCTCTGTCTATTCTAATTATCTATGTCCTGTTTCAGTCAATTACTATCATCCTGATCCCCTGTCTGTTCTAATTATCTATGTCCTGTTTCAGTCAATTACTATCATCCTGATCCTCTGTCCATTCTAATTTTCTATGTTCTTTTTCAGTCAATTACTATCATCCTGATCCTCTGTCCACTCTAATTATCTATGTCCTGTTTCAGTCAATTACTATCATCCTGATCCTCTGTCCAGTCTAATTATCTATGTCCTGTTTCAGTCAATTACTATCATCCTGATCCTCTGTCCATTCTAATTATCTATGTCCTGTTTCAGTCAATTACTATCAACCTCATCCTCTGTCTATTCTAATTACCAATGTCCTTTTTCAGTCAATTGCTATCATCCTGATCCTCTGCCCATTCTAATTATCTATGTCCTGTTTCAGTCAATTACTATCATCCTGATCCTCTGTCCATTCTAATTATCTATGTCCTGGTACAGTCAATTACTATCATCCTGATCATCTGTCCATTCTATTTATTTATGTCCTGTTTCAGTCAATTACTATCATCCTGATCCTCTGTCCATTCTATTTATTTATGTCCTGTTTCAGTCAATTACTATCATCCTGATCCTCTGTCCATTCTAATTATCTATGTCCTGTTTCAGTCAATTACTATCATCCTGATCCTCTGTCCATTCTAATTATCTATGTCCTGGTACAGTCAATTACTATCATCCTGATCATCTGTCCATTCTATTTATTTATGTCCTGTTTCAGTCAATTACTATCATCCTGATCCTCTGTCCATTCTAATTATTTATGTCCTGTTTCAGTCAATTACTATCATCCTGATCCTCTGTCCATTCTAATTATCTATGTCCTGTTTCAGTCAATTACTATCATCCTGATCCTCTGACCGTTCTAATTATCTATGTCCTGTTTCAGTCAATTACTATCATCCTGATCCTCTGACCATTCTAATTATCTATGTCCTGTTTCAGTCAATTACTATCATCCTGATCCTCTGTTCATTCTAATTATCTATGTCCTGTTTCAGTCAATTACTATCATCCTGATCCTCTGTCTAATCTAATTAACTATGTCCTGTTTCAGTCAATTACTATCATCCTGATCCTCTGTCCATTCTAATTATCAATGTCCTGCTTCCGTCAATTACTATCATCCTGATCCTCTGTCTATTCTAATTATCTATGTCCTGTTTCAGTCAATTACTATCATCCTGATCCACTGTCTGTTCTAATTATCTATGTCCTGTTTCAGTCAATTACTATCATCCTGATAATCTGTCCATTCTAATTTTCTATGTCCTGTTTCAGTCAATTACTATCATCCTGATCCTCTGTCCATTCTAATTATCTATGTCCTGTTTCAGTCAATTACTATCATCCTGATCCTCTGTCCATTCTAATTATCTATGTCCTGTTTCAGTCAATTACTATCATCCTGATCCTCTGTCCATTCTAATTATCTATGTCCTGTTTCAGTCAATTGCTATCATCCTGATCCTCTGTCCATTCTAATTATCTATGTCCTGCTTCCGTCAATTACTATCATCCTGATCCTCTGTCCATTCTAATTATCTATGTCCTGTTTCAGTCAATTACTATCATCCTCATCCTCTATCTATTCTAATTATCAATGTCCTGTTTCAGTCAATTGCTATCATCCTGATCCTCTGTCCATTCTAATTATCTATGTCCTGTTTCAGTCAATTACTATCACCCTGATCCTCTGTCCATTCTAATTATCTATGTCCTGTTTCAGTCAATTACTATCATCCTGATCCACTGTCTATTCTAATTATCTATGTCTTGTTTCAGTCAATTACTATCATCCTGATCCTCTGTCCATTCTAATTATCTATGTCCTGTTTCAGTCAATTACTATCAACCTCATCCTCTGTCTATTCTAATTATCAATGTCCTGTTTCAGACAATTGCTATCATCCTGATCCTCTGTCCATTCTAATTATCTATGTCCTGCTTCCGTCAATTACTATCATCCTGATCCTCTGTCTATTCTAATTATCTATGTCCTGCTTCCGTCAATTACTATCATCCTGATCCTCTTTCCATTCTAATTATCTATGTCCTGGTACAGTCAATTACTATCATCCTGATCATCTGTCCATTCTATTTATTTACGTCCTGTTTCAGTCAATTACTATCATCCTGATCCTCTGTCCATTCTAATTATCTATGTCCTGATACAGTCAATTACTATCATCCTGATCATCTGTCCATTCTATTTATTTATGTCCTGTTTCAGTCAATTACTATCATCCTGATCCTCTGTCCATTCTATTTATTTATGTCCTGTTTCAGTCAATTACTATCATCCTGATCCTCTGTCCATTCTAATTATCTATGTCCTGTTTCAGTCAATTACTATCATCCTGATCATCTGTCCATTCTATTTATTTATGTCCTGTTTCAGTCAATTACTATCATCCTGATCCTCTGTCCATTCTAATTATCTATGTCCTGTTTCAGTCAATTACTATCATCCTGATCCTCTGTCCATTCTAATTATCTGTGTCCTGTTTCAGTCAATTACTATCATCCTGATCCTCTGTCTATTCTAATTATCTATGTCTTGTTTCAGTCAATTACTATCATCCTGATCCTCTGTCCATTCTAATTATCTGTGTCCTGTTTCAGTCAATTACTATCGTCCTGATCCTCTGTCCATTCTAATTATCTATGTCCTGCTTCCGTCAATTACTATCATCCTGATCCTCTTTCCATTCTAATTATCTATGTCCTGCTTCAGTCAATTACTATCATCCTGATCCCCTGTCTGTTCTAATTATCTATGTCTTGTTTCAGTCAATTACTATCATCCTGATCCTCTGTCCATTCTAATTATCTATGTCCTGTTTCAGTCAATTACTATCATCCTGATCCTCTGTCCATTCCAATTTTCTATGTTCTTTTTCAGTCAATTACTATCATCCTGATCCTCTGTCCATTCTAATTATCTATGTCCTGTTTCAGTCAATTACTATCATCCTGATCCTTTGTCCATTCTAATTATCTATGTCCTGTTTCAGTCAATTACTATCATCCTGATCCTCTGTCCATTCTAATTATCTATGTCCTGTTTCAGTCAATTACTATCATCCTCATCCTCTGTCTATTCTAATTATCAATGTCCTGTTTCAGTCAATTGCTATCATCCTGTTCCTCTGTCCATTCTAATTATCTATGTCCTGTTTCAATCAATTACTATCATCCTGATCCTCTGTCCATTCTAATTATCAATGTCCTGTTTCAGTCAATTACTATCATCCTGATCCTCTGTCCATTCTAATTATCTATGTCCTGTTTCAGTCAATTTCTATCATCCTGATCCTCTGTCCATTCTAATTATCTATGTCCTGTTTCAGTCAATTACTATCATCCTGATCCTCTGTCCATTCTAATTATCAATGTTCTTTTTCAGTCAATTACTATCATCCTGATCCTCTGTCCATTCTAATTATCTGTGTGCTGTTTCAGTCAATTACTATCATCCTGATCCTCTGTCCATTCTAATTATCTATGTCCTGTTTCAGTCAATTACTATCATCCTGATCCTCTGTCCATTCTAATTATGTCCTGTTTCAGTCAATTGCTTTCATCCTGATCCTCTGTCCATTCTAATTATCTATGTCCTTTTTCTGTCAATTACTATCATCCTGATCCTCTGTCCATTCAAATTATCTATGTCCTGTTTCTGTCAATTACTATCATCCTGATCCTCTGTCCATTCTAATTATCTATGTCCTGCTTCCGTCAATTACTATCATCCTGATCCTCTTTCCATTCTAATTATCTATGTCCTGTTTCAGTCAATTACTATCATCCTGATCCTCTGTCTATTCTAATTATCTATGTCTTGTTTCAGTCAATTACTATCATCCTCATCCTCTGTCCATTCTAATTATCTATGTCCTGGTACAGTCAATTACTATCATCCTGATCATCTGTCCATTCTATTTATTTATGTCCTGTTTCAGTCAATTACTATCATCCTGATCCTCTGTCCATTCTAATTATCTATGTCCTGGTACAGTCAATTACTATCGTCCTGATCAACTGTCCATTCTATTTATTTATGTCCTGTTTCAGTCAATTACTATCATCCTGATCCTCTGTCCATTCTAATTATCTATGTCCTGTTTCTGTCAATTACTATCATCCTGATCCACTGTCCATTCTAATTATCTATGTCCTGGTACAGTCAATTACTATCATCCTGATCATCTGTCCATTCTATTTATTTATTGCCTGTTTGAGTCAATTACTATCATCCTGATCCTCTGTCCATTCTATTTATTTATGTCCTGTTTCAGTCAATTACTATCATCCTGATCCTCTGTCCATTCTAATTATCTATGTCCTGTTTCAGTCAATTACTATCATCCTGATCATCTGTTCATTCTATTTATTTATGTCCTGTTTCAGTCAATTACTATCATCCTGATCCTCTGTCCATTCTAATTATCTATGTCCTGTTTCAGTCAATTACTATCATCCTGATCCTCTGACCATTCTAAGTATCTATGTCCTGTTTCAGTCAATTACTATCATCCTGATCCTCTGACCATTCTAATTATATATGTCCTGCTTCCGTCAATTACTATCATCCTGATCCTCTTTCCATTCTAATTATCTATGTCCTGTTTCAGTCAATTACTATCATCCTGATCCCCTGTCTGTTCTAATTATCCATGTCCTGTTTCAGTCAATTACTATCATCCTGATCCTCTGTCCATTCTAATTTTCTATGTTCTTTTTCAGTCAATTACTATCATCCTGATCCTCTGTCCATTCTAATTATCTATGTCCTGTTTCAGTCAATTACTATCATCCTGATCCTCTGTCCATTCTAATTATCTATGTCCTGTTTCAGTCAATTACTATCATCCTGATCCTCTATCCATTCTAATTATCTATGTCCTGTTTCAGTCAATTACTATCATCCTCATCCTCTGTCTATTCTAATTATCAATGTCCTGTTTCAGTCAATTGCTATCATCCTGATGCTCTGTCCATTCTAATTATCTATGTCCTGCTTCCATCAATTACTATCATCCTGATCCTCTTTCCATTCTAATTATCTATGTCCTGTTTCAGTCAATTACTATCATCCTGATCCTCTGACCATTCTAATTATCTATGTCCTGTTTCAGTCAATTACTATCATCCTGATCCTCTGACCATTCTAATTATCTATGTCCTGCTTCCGTCAATTACTATCATCCTGATCCTCTGTCTATTCTAATTATCTATGTCCTGTTTCAGTCAATTACTATCATCCTGATCCCCTGTCTGTTCTAATTATCTATGTCCTGTTTCAGTCAATTACTATCATCCTGATCCTCTGTCCATTCTAATTTTCTATGTTCTTTTTCAGTCAATTAATATCATCCTGATCCTCTGTCCATTCTAATTATCTATGTCCTGTTTCAGTCAATTACTATCATCCTGATCCTCTGTCCATTCTAATTATCTATGTCCTGCTTCAGTCAATTACTATCATCCTGATCCTCTGTCCATTCTAATTATCTATGTCCTGTTTCAGTCAATTACTATCATCCTCATCCTCTGTCTATTCTAATTATCAATGTCCTGTTTCAGTCAATTACTATCATCCTGATCCTCTGTCCATTCTAATTATCTATGTCCTGTTTCAGTCAATTACTATCATCCTGATCCTCTTTCCATTCTAATTATCTATGTCCTATTTCAGTCAATTACTATCATCCTGATCCTCTGTCTATTCTAATTATCTATGTCCTGTTTCAGTCAATTACTATCATCCTGATCCTCTGTCCATTCTAATTATCTATGTCCTGTTTCAGTCAATTACTATCATCCTGATCCTCTGTCTATTCTAATTATCTATGTCCTGTTTCAGTCAATTACTATCATCCTCATCCTCTGTCTATTCTAATTAGCAATGTCCTGTTTCAGTCAATTGCTATCATCCTGATCCTCTGTCCATTCTAATTATCTATGTCCTGGTACAGTCAATTACTATCATCCTGATCCTCTGTCCATTCAAATTATCTATGTCCTGTTTCAGTCAATTACTATCATCCTGATCCTCTGTCTATTCTAATTATCTATGTCCTGTTTCAGTCAATTACTATCATCCTCATCCTCTGTCTATTCTAATTATCAATGTCCTGTTTCAGTCAATTGCTATCATCCTGATCCTCTGTCCATTCTAATTATCTATGTCCTGTTTCAGTCAATTGCTATCATCCTGATCCTCTGTCCATTCTAATTATCTATGTCCTGTTTCAGTCAATTACTATCATCCTGATCATCTGTCCATTCTAATTATCAATGTCCTGTTTCAGTCAATTGCTATCATCCTGATCCTCTGTCCATTCTAATTATCAATGTCCTGTTTCAGTCAATTACTATCATCCTGATCCTCTGTCCATTCTAATTATCTATGTCTTGTTTCAGTCAATTACTATCATCCTGATCCTCTGTCCATTCTAATTATCTATGTCCTGCTTCCGTCAATTACTATCATCCTGATCCTCTGTCCATTCTAATTATCTGTGTCCTGTTGCAGTCAATTACTATCATCCTGATCCTCTGTCTATTCTAATTATCTATGTCTTGTTTCAGTCAATTACTATCATCCTGATCCTCTGTCTATTCTAATTATCTATGTCCTGCTTCCGTCAATTACTATCATCCTGATCCTCTGTCCATTCTAATTATCTATGTCCTGTTTCAGTCAATTACTATCATCCTGATCCCCTGTCTGTTCTAATTATCTATGTCTTGTTTCAGTCAATTACTATCATCCTGATCCTCTGTCCATTCTAATTATCTATGTCCTGTTTCAGTCAATTACTATCATCCTGATCCTCTATCCATTCTAATTTTCTATGTTCTTTTTCAGTCAATTACTATCATCCTGATCCTCTGTCCATTCTAATTATCTATGTCCTGTTTCAGTCAATTGCTATCATCCTGATCCTCTGTCTATTCTAATTATCTATGTCTTGTTTCAGTCAATTACTATCATCCTGATCCTCTGTCCATTCTAATTATCTATGTCCTGTTTCAGTCAATTACTATCATCCTGATCCTCTGTCCATTCTAATTATCTATGTCCTGGTACAGTCAATTACTATCATCCTGATCATCTGTCCATTCTATTTATTTATTGCCTGTTTCAGTCAATTACTATCATCCTGATCCTCTGTCCATTCTATTTATTTATGTCCTGTTTCAGTCAATTACTATCATCCTGATCCTCTGTCCATTCTAATTATCTATGTCCTGTTTCAGTCAATTACTATCATCCTGTTCCTCTGTCCATTCTAATTATCTATGTCCTGTTTCAGTCAATTACTATCATCCTGATCCACTGTCTATTCTAATTATCTATGTCTTGTTTCAGTCAATTACTATCATCCTGATCCTCTGTCCATTCTAATTATCTATGTCCTGTTTCAGTCAATTACTATCATCCTGATCCTCTGTCCATTCTAATTATCTATGTCCTGTTTCAGTCAATTACTATCATCCTGATCCTCTGTCCATTCTAATTATCTATGTCCTGTTTCAGTCAATTACTATCATCCTGATCCTCTGTCCATTCTAATTATCTATGTCCTGTTTGAGTCAATTACTATCATCCTGATCCTCTGTCCATTCTAATTATCTATGTCCTGTTTCAGTCAATTACTATCATCCTGATCCTCTGTCTATTCTAATTATCTATGTCCTGTTTCAGTCAATTACTATCATCCTCATCCTCTGTCTATTCTAATTAGCAATGTCCTGTTTCAGTCAATTGCTATCATCCTGATCCTCTGTCCATTCTAATTATCTATGTCCTGGTACAGTCAATTACTATCATCCTGATCCTCTGTCCATTCTAATTATCTATGTCCTGTTTCAGTCAATTACTATCATCCTGATCCTCTGTCTATTCTAATTATCTATGTCCTGTTTCAGTCAATTACTATCATCCTCATCCTCTGTCTATTCTAATTATCAATGTCCTGTTTCAGTCAATTGCTATCATCCTGATCCTCTGTCCATTCTAATTATCTATGTCCTGTTTCAGTCAATTGCTATCATCCTGATCCTCTGTCCATTCTAATTATCTATGTCCTGTTTCAGTCAATTACTATCATCCTGATCATCTGTCTGTTCTAATTATCAATGTCCTGTTTCAGTCAATTGCTATCATCCTGATCCTCTGTCCATTCTAATTATCTATGTCTTGTTTCAGTCAATTACTATCATCCTGATCCTCTGTCCATTCTAATTATCTATGTCCTGCTTCCGTCAATTACTATCATCCTGATCCTCTGTCCATTCTAATTATCTGTGTCTTGTTTCAGTCAATTACTATCATCCTGATCCTCTGTCTATTCTAATTATCTATGTCTTGTTTCAGTCAATTACTATCATCCTGATCCTCTGTCCATTCTAATTATCTATGTCCTGTTTCAGTCAATTACTATCATCCTGATCCTCTGTCCATTCTAATTATCTATGTCCTGGTACAGTCAATTACTATCATCCTGATCATCTGTCCATTCTATTTATTTATTGCCTGTTTCAGTCAATAACTATCATCCTGATCCTCTGTCCATTCTATTTATTTATGTCTGTTTCAGTCAATTACTATCATCCTGATCCTCTGTCCATTCTAATTATCTATGTCCTGTTTCAGTCAATTACTATCATCCTGATCATCTGTCCATTCTATTTATTTATGTCCTGTTTCAGTCAATTACTATCATCCTGATCCTCTGTCCATTCTAATTATCTATGTCCTGTTTCAGTCAATTACTATCATCCTGATCCTCTGACCATTCTAATTATCTATGTCCTGTTTCAGTCAATTACTATCATCCTGATCCTCTGACCATTCTAATTATCTATGTCCTGCTTCAGTCAATTACTATCATCCTGATCCTCTTTCCATTCTAATTATCTATGTCCTGTTTCAGTCAATTACTATCATCCTGATCCCCTGTCTGTTCTAATTATCTATGTCCTGTTTCAGTCAATTACTATCATCCTGATCGTCTGTCCATTCTAATTTTCTATGTTCTTTTTCAGTCAATTACTATCATCCTGATCCTCTGTCCATTCTAATTATTTATGTCCTGTTTCAGTCAATTACTATCATCCTGATCCTCTGTCCATTCTAATTATCTATGTCCTGTTTCAGTCAATTACTATCATCCTGATCCTCTGTCCATTCTAATTATCTATGTCCTATTTCAGTCAATTACTATCATCCTCATCCTCTGTCTATTCTAATTATCAATGTCCTGTTTCAGTCAATTGCTATCATCCTGATCCTCTGTCCATTCTAATTATCTATGTCCTGCTTCCATCAATTACTATCATCCTGATCCTCTTTCCATTCTAATTATCTATGTCCTGTTTCAGTCAATTACTATCATCCTGATCCTCTGACCATTCTAATTATCTATGTCCTGTTTCAGTCAATTACTATCATCCTGATCCTCTGACCATTCTAATTATCTATGTCCTGCTTCCGTCAATTACTATCATCCTGATCCTCTGTCTATTCTAATTATCTATGTCCTGTTTCAGTCAATTACTATCATCCTGATCCCCTGTCTGTTCTAATTATCTATGTCCTGTTTCAGTCAATTACTATCATCCTGATCCTCTGTCCATTCTAATTCTCTATGTCCTGTTTCAGTCAATTACTATCATCCTGATCCTCTGTCCATTCTAATTATCTATGTCCTGTTTCAGTCAATTACTATCATCCTGATCCTCTGTCCATTCTAATTATCTATGTCCTGTTTCAGTCAATTACTATCATCCTCATCCTCTGTCTATTCTAATTATCAATGTCCTGTTTCAGTCAATTACTATCATCCTGATCCTCTGTCCATTCTAATTATCTATGTCCTGTTTCAGTCAATTACTATCATCCTGATCCTCTTTCCATTCTAATTAACTATGTCCTATTTCAGTCAATTACTATCATCCTGATCCTCTGTCCATTCTAATTATCTATGTCCTGTTTCAGTCAATTACTATCATCCTGATCCTCTGTCTATTCTAATTATCTATGTCCTGTTTCAGTCAATTACTATCATCCTCATCCTCTGTCTATTCTAATTAGCAATGTCCTGTTTCAGTCAATTGCTATCATCCTGATCCTCTGTCCATTCTAATTATCTATGTCCTGGTACAGTCAATTACTATCATCCTGATCCTCTGTCCATTCTAATTATCTATGTCCTGTTTCAGTCAATTACTATCATCCTGATCCTCTGTCCATTCTAATTATCTATGTCCTGTTTGAGTCAATTACTATCATCCTGATCCTCTGTCCATTCTAATTATCTATGTCCTGTTTCAGTCAATTACTATCATCCTGATCCTCTGTCTATTCTAATTATCTATGTCCTGTTTCAGTCAATTACTAGCATCCTCATCCTCTGTCTATTCTAATTAGCAATGTCCTGTTTCAGTCAATTGCTATCATCCTGATCCTCTGTCCATTCTAATTATCTATGTCCTGGTACAGTCAATTACTATCATCCTGATCCTCTGTCCATTCTAATTATCTATGTCCTGTTTCAGTCAATTACTATCATCCTGATCCTCTGTCTATTCTAATTATCTATGTCCTGTTTCAGTCAATTACTATCATCCTCATCCTCTGTCTATTCTAATTATCAATGTCCTGTTTCAGTCAATTGCTATCATCCTGATCATCTGTCCATTCTAATTATCTATGTCCTGTTTCAGTCAATTGCTATCATCCTGATCCTCTGTCCATTCTAATTATCTATGTCCTGTTTCAGTCAATTACTATCATCCTGATCCTCTGTCCATTCTAATTATCTATGTCCTGTTTCAGTCAATTACTATCATCCTGATCCTCTGTCCATTCTAATTATCTATGTCCTATTTCAGTCAATTACTATCATCCTGATCCTCTGTCCATTCTAATTATCTATGTCCTGCTTCCGTCAATTACTATCATCCTGATCCTCTGTCCATTCTAATTATCTATGTCCTGTTTCAGTCAATTACTATCATCCTGATCCTCTGACCATTCTAATTATCTATGTCCTGTTTCAGTCAATTACTATCATCCTGATCCTCTGTCCATTCTAATTATCTATGTCCTGTTTCAGTCAATTACTATCATCCTGATCCTCTGTCCATTCTAATTATCTATGTCCTGGTACAGTCAATTACTATCATCCTGATCATCTGTCCATTCTATTTATTTATTGCCTGTTTCAGTCAATTACTATCATCCTGATCCTCTGTCCATTCTATTTATTTATGTCCTGTTTCAGTCAATTACTATCATCCTGATCCTCTGTCCATTCTAATTATCTATGTCCTGTTTCAGTCAATTACTATCATCCTGATCATCTGTCCATTCTATTTATTTATGTCCTGTTTCAGTCAATTACTATCATCCTGATCCTCTGTCCATTCTAATTATCTATGTCCTGTTTCAGTCAATTACTATCATCCTGATCCTCTGACCATTCTAATTATCTATGTCCTGTTTCAGTCAATTACTATCATCCTGATCCTCTGACCATTCTAATTATCTATGTCCTGCTTCCGTCAATTACTATCATCCTGATCCTCTTTCCATTCTAATTATCTATGTCCTGTTTCAGTCAATTACTATCATCCTGATCCCCTGTCTGTTCTAATTGTCTATGTCCTGTTTCAGTCAATTACTATCATCCTGATCGTCTGTCCATTCCAATTTTCTATGTTCTTTTTCAGTCAATTACTATCATCCTGATCCTCTGTCCATTCTAATTATCTATGTCCTGTTTCAGTCAATTACTATCATCCTGATCCTCTGTCCATTCTAATTATCTATGTCCTGTTTCAGTCAATTACTATCATCCTGATCCTCTGTCCATTCTAATTATCTATGTCCTATTTCAGTCAATTACTATCATCCTCATCCTCTGTCTATTCTAATTATCAATGTCCTGTTTCAGTCAATTGCTATCATCCTGATCCTCTGTCCACTCTAATTATCTATGTCCTGCTTCCATCAATTACTATCATCCTGATCCTCTTTCCATTCTAATTATCTATGTCCTGTTTCAGTCAATTGCTATCATCCTGATCCTCTGACCATTCTAATTATCTATGTCCTGTTTCAGTCAATTACTATCATCCTGATCCTCTGTCTATTCTAATTATCTATGTCCTGTTTCAGTCAATTACTATCATCCTGAACCCCTGTCTGTTCTAATTATCTATGTCCTGTTTCAGTCAATTACTATCATCCTGATCCTCTGTCCATTCTAATTTTCTATGTTCTTTTTCCGTCAATTACTATCATCCTGATCCTCTGTCCATTCTAATTCTCTATGTCCTGTTTCAGTCAATTACTATCATCCTGATCCTCTGTCCATTCTAATTATCTATGTCCTGTTTCAGTCAATTACTATCATCCTGATCCTCTGTCCATTCTAATTATCTATGTCCTGTTTCAGTCAATTACTATCATCCTCATCCTCTGTCTATTCTAATTATCAATGTCCTGTTTCAGTCAATTACTATCATCCTGATCCTCTGTCCATTCTAATTATCTATGTCCTGTTTCAGTCAATTACTATCATCCTGATCCTCTTTCCATTCTAATTATCTATGTCCTATTTCAGTCAATTACTACCATCCTGATCCTCTGTCCATTCTAATTATCTATGTCCTGTTTCAGTCAATTACTATCATCCTGATCCTCTGTCTATTCTAATTATCTATGTCCTGTTTCAGTCAATTACTATCATCCTCATCCTCTGTCTATTCTAATTAGCAATGTCCTGTTTCAGTCAATTGCTATCATCCTGATCCTCTGTCCATTCTAATTATCTATGTCCTGGTACAGTCAATTACTATCATCCTGATCCTCTGTCCATTCTAATTATCTATGTCCTGTTTCTGTCAATTACTATCATCCTGATCCTCTGTCTATTCTAATTATCTATGTCCTGTTTCAGTCAATTACTATCATCCTCATCCTCTGTCTATTCTAATTATCAATGTCCTGTTTCAGTCAATTGCTATCATCCTGATCCTCTGTCCATTCTAATTATCTATGTCCTGTTTCAGTCAATTGCTATCATCCTGATCCTCTGTCCATTCTAATTATCTATGTCCTGTTTCAGTCAATTACTATCATCCTGATCATCTGTCCATTCTAATTATCAGTGTCCTGTTTCAGTCAATTGCTATCATCCTGATCCTCTGTCCATTCTAATTATCAATGTCCTGTTTCAGTCAATTACTATCATCCTGATCCTCTGTCCATTCTAATTATCTATGTCTTGTTTCAGTCAATTACTATCATCCTGATCCTCTGTCCATTCTAATTATCTATGTCCTGCTTCCGTCAATTACTATCATCCTGATCCTCTGTCCATTCTAATTATCTGTGTCCTGTTTCAGTCAATTACTATCATCCTGATCCTTTGTCTATTCTAACTATCTATGTCTCGTGTCAGTCAATTACTATCATCCTGATCCTCTGTCTATTCTAATTATCTATGTCCTGTTTCAGTCAATAACTATCATCCTGATCCTCTGTCCATTCTAATTATCTATGTCCTGCTTCCGTCAATTACTATCATCCTGATCCTCTGTCCATTCTAATTATCTATGTCCTGTTTCAGTCAATTACTATCATCCTGATCCCCTGTCTGTTCTAATTATCTATGTCCTGTTTCAGTCAATTACTATCATCCTGATCCTCTGTCCATTCTAATTATCTATGTCCTGTTTCAGTCAATTACTATCATCCTGATCCTCTGTCCATTCTAATTTTCTATGTTCTTTTTCAGTCAATTACTATCATCCTGATCCTCTGTCCATTCTGATTATCAATGTCCTGTTTCAGTCAATTGCTATCATCCTGATCCTCTGTCCATTCAAATTATCTATGACCTGCTTCCGTCAATTACTATCATCCTGATCCTCTGACCATTCTAATTATCTATGTCCTTTTCAGTCAATTACTATCATCCTCATCCTCTGTCTATTCTAATTATCAATGTCCTGTTTCAGTCAATTGCTATCATCCTGATCCTCTGTCCATTCTAATTATCTATGTCCTGTTTCAGTCAATTACTATCATCCTGATCCTCTGTCCATTCTAATTATCTATGTCCTGTTTCAGTCAATTACTATCATCCTGATCCTCTGTCCATTCTAATTATCTATGTCCTGTTTCAGTCAATTACTATCATCCTGATCCTCTGTCCATTCTAATTATATATGTCCTGTTTCAGTCAATTACTATCATCCTGATCCTCTTTCCATTCTAATTATCTATGTCCTATTTCAGTCAATTACTATCATCCTGATCCTCTGTCTATTCTAATTATCTATGTCCTGTTTCAGTCAATTACTATCATCCTGATCCTCTGTCCATTCTTATTATCTATGTCCTGTTTCAGTCAATTACTATCATCCTGATCCTCTGTCTATTCTAATTATCTATGTCCTGTTTCAGTCAATTACTATCATCCTCATCCTCTGTCTATTCTAATTAGCAATGTCCTGTTTCAGTCAATTGCTATCATCCTGATCCTCTGTCCATTCTAATTATCTATGTCCTGTTTCAGTCAATTACTATCATCCTGATCCTCTCTCTATTCTAATTATCTATGTCCTGTTTCAGTCAATTACTATCATCCTCATCCTCTGTCTATTCAAATTATCAATGTCCTGTTTCAGTCAATTGCTATCATCCTGATCCTCTGTCCATTCTAATTATCTATGTCCTGTTTCAGTCAATTGCTATCATCCTGATCCTCTGTCCATTCTAATTATCTATGTCCTGTTTCAGTCAATTGCTATCATCCTGATCCTCTGTCCATTCTAATTATCTATGTCCTGTTTCAGTCAATTTCTATCATCCTGATCATCTGTCCATTCTAATTATCAATGTTCTGTTTCAGTCAATTGCTATCATCCTGATCCTCTGTCCATTCTAATTATCAATGTCCTGTTTCAGTCAATTACTATCATCCTGATCCTCTGTCCATTCTAATTATCTATGTCTTGTTTCAGTCAATTACTATCATCCTGATCCTCTGTCCATTCTAATTATCTATGTCCTGCTTCCGTCAATTACTATCATCCTGATCCTCTGTCCATTCTAATTATCTGTGTCCTGTTTCAGTCAATTACTATCATCCTGATCCTCTGTCCATTCTAATTATCTATGTCTTGTTTCAGTCAATTACTATCATCCTGATCCTCTGTCTATTCTAATTATCTATGTCCTGTTTCAGTCAATAACTATCATCCTGATCCTCTGTCCATTCTAATTATCTATGTCCTGCTTCCGTCAATTACTATCATCCTGATCCTCTGTCCATTCTAATTATCTATGTCCTGTTTCAGTCAATTACTATCATCCTGATCCTCTGTCCATTCTAATTATCTATGTCCTGTTTCAGTCAATTACTATCATCCTGATCCTCTGTCCATTCTAATTTTCTATGTTCTTTTTCAGTCAATTACTATCATCCTGATCCTCTGTCCATTCTAATTATCTATGTCCTGTTTCAGTCAATTACTATCATCCTGATCCTCTGTCCATTCTAATTATCTATGTCCTGCTTCCGTCAATTACTATCATCCTGATTCTCTGTCCATTCTAATTATCTATGTCCTGCTTCCGTCAATTACTATCATCCTGATCCTCTGTCAATTCTAATTATCTATGTCCTGTTTCAGTCAATTACTATCATCCTGATCCCCTGTCTGTTCTAATTATCTATGTCTTGTTTCAGTCAATTACTATCATCCTGATCCTCTGTCCATTCTAATTAACTATGTCCTGTTTCAGTCAATTACTATCATCCTGATCCTCTGTCCATTCTAATTTTCTATGTCCTGTTTCAGTCAATTACTATCATCCTGATCCTCTGTCCATTCTAATTATCTATGTCCTGTTTCAGTCAATTACTATCATCCTGATCCTCTGTCCATTCTAATTATCTATGTCCTGTTTCAGTCAATTACTATCATCCTGATCCTCTGTCCATTCTAATTATCTATGTCCTGTTTCAGTCAATTACTATCATCCTCATCCTCTGTCTATTCTAATTATCAATATCCTGTTTCAGTCAATTGCTATCATCCTGATCCTCTATCCATTCTAATTATCCATGTCCTGTTTCAGTCAATTACTATCATCCTGATCCTCTGTCCATTCTAATTATCAATGTCCTGTTTCAGTCAATTACTATCATCCTGATCCTCTGTCCATTCTAATTATCTATGTCCTGTTTCAGTCAATTACTATCATCCTGATCCTCTGTCCATTCTAATTATCTATGTCCTGTTTCAGTCAATTACTATCATCCTGATCCTCTGTCCATTCTAATTATCTATGTCCTGTTTCAGTCAATTACTATCATCCTGATCCTCTGTCCATTCTAATTATCTATATCCTTTTTCAGTCAATTACTATCATCCTGATCCTCTGTCTAATCTAATTATCTATGTCATGTTTCAGTCAATTACTATCATCCTGATCCTCTGTCCATTCTAATTATTTATGTTCTTTTTCAGTCAATTACTATCATCCTGATCCTCTGTCCATTCTAATTATCTGTAACTGTTTCAGTCAATTACTATCATCCTGATCCTCTGTCCATTCTAATTATCTATGTCCTGTTTCAGTCAATTACTATCATCCTGATCCTCTGTCTATTCTAATTATCTATGTCCTGTTTCAGTCAATTGCTATCATCCTCATCCTCTGTCTATTCTAATTATCAATGTCCTGTTTCAGTCAATTGCTATCATCCTGATCCTCTGTCCATTCTAATTATCTATGTCCTGTTTCTGTCAATTACTATCATCCTGATCCTCTGTCCATTCTAATTATCTATGTCCTGTTTCAGTCAATTACTATCATCCTGATCCTCTGTCTATTCTAATTATCTATGTCTTGTTTCAGTCAATTACTATCATCCTGATCCTCTGTCCATTCTAATTATCTATGTCCTGGTACAGTCAATTACTATCATCCTGATCATCTGTCCATTCTAATTATTTATGTCCTGTTTCAGTCAATTACTGTCATCCTGATCCTCTGTCCATTCTAATTATCTATGTCCTGGTACAGTCAATGACTATCATCCTGATCCTCTGTCCATTCTATTTATTTATGTCCTGTTTCAGTCAATTACTATCATCCTGATCCTCTGTCCAGTCTAATTATCTATGTCCTGGTACAGTCAATTACTATCATCCTGATCATCTGTCCATTCTATTTATTAATGTCCTGTTTCAGTCAATTACTATCATCCTGATCCTCTGTCCATTCTAATTATCTTTGTCCTGTTTCAGTCAATTGCTATCATCCTGATCCTCTGTCCATTCTAATTATCTATGTCCTGGTACAGTCAATTACTATCATCCTGATCATCTGTCCATTCTTTTTATTTATGTCCTGTTTCAGTCAATTACTATCATCCTGATCCTCTGTCCATTCTATTTATTTGTGTCCTGTTTCAGTCAATTACTATCATCCTGATCCTCTGTCCATTCTAATTATCTATGTCCTGTTTCAGTCAATTACTATCATCCTGATCATCTGTCCATTCTATATATTTATGTCCTGTTTCAGTCAATTACTATCATCCTGATCCTCTGACCATTCTAATTATCTATGTCCTGTTTCAGTCAATTACTATCATCCTGATCCTCTTTCCAATCTAATTATCTATGTCCTGCTTTCGTCAATTACTATCATCCTGATCCCCTGTCTGTTCTAATTATCTATGTCCTGTTTCAGACAGTTACTATCATCCTGATCCTCTGTCCATTCTAATTTTCTATGTTCTTTTTCAGTCAATTACTATCATCCTGATCCTCTGTCCATTCTAATTATCTATGTCCTGTTTCAGTCAATTACTATCATCCTGATCCTCTGTCCATTCTAATTATCTATGTCCTGTTTCAGTCAATTACTATCATCCTGATCCTCTGTCCATTCTAATTATCTATGTCCTGTTTCAGTCAATTACTATCATCCTCATCCTCTGTCTATTCTAATTATCAATGTCCTGTTTCAGTCAATTGCTATCATCCTGATCCTCTGTCCATTCTAATTATCTATGTCCTGCTTCCGTCAATTACTATCATCCTGATCCTCTTTCCATTCTAATTATCTATGTCCTGTTTCATTCAATTACTATCATCCTGATCCACTGTCTATTCTAATTATCTATGTCTTGTTTCAGTCAATTACTATCATCCTGATCCTCTGTCCATTCTAATTATCTATGTCCTGTTTCAGTCAATTACTATCATCCTGATCCTCTGTCCATTCTAATTATCTATGTCCTGTTTCAGTCAATTACTATCATCCTGATCATCTGTCCATTCTAATTATCTATGTCCTGTTTCAGTCAATTACTATCATCCTGATCCTCTGTCCATTCTAATTATCTATGTCCTGTTTCAGTCAATTACTATCATCCTGATCCTCTGTCCATTCTAATTATCTATGTCCTGTTTCTGTCAATTACTATCATCCTGATCCTCTGTCTAATCTAATTATCTATGTCCTGTTTCAGTCAATTACTATCATCCTCATCCTCTGTCCATTCTAATTATCTATGTCCTGTTTCAGTCAATTACTATCATCTTGATCCTCTGTCTAATCTAATTATCTATGTCCTGTTTCAGTCAATTACTATCATCCTGATCCTCTGTCTAATCTAATTATCTATGTCCTGTTTCAGTCAATTACTATCATCCTGATCCTCTGAACATTCTAATTATCTATGTCTTGTTTCAGTCAATTACTATCATCCTGATCCTCTGTCCATTCTAATTATCTATGTCCTGTTTCAGTCAATTACTATCATCCTGATCCTCTGTCTAATCTAATTATCTATGTCCTGTTTCAGTCAATTACTATCATCCTGATCCTCTGTCCATTCTAATTATCTATGTCCTGTTTCAGTCAATTACTATCATCCTGATCCTCTGTCCATTCTAATTATCTATGTCCTGTTTCAGTCAATTACTATCATCCTGATCCTCTGTCTAATCTAATTATCTATGTCCTGTTTCAGTCAATTACTATCATCCTGATCCTCTGTCCATTCTAATTATCTATGTCCTGTTTCAGTCAATTACTATCATCCTGATCCTCTGTCCATTCTAATTATCTATGTCCTGTTTCAGTCAATTACTATCATCCTCATCCTCTGTCTATTCTAATTATCAATGTCCTGTTTCAGTCAATTGCTATCATCCTGATCCTCTGTCCATTCTAATTATCTATGTCCTGCTTCCGTCAATTACTATCATCCTGATCCTCTTTCCATTCTAATTATCTATGTCCTGTTTCATTCAATTACTATCATCCTGATCAACTGTCTATTCTAATTATCTATGTCTTGTTTCAGTCAATTACTATCATCCTGATCCTCTGTCCATTCTAATTATCTATGTCCTGTTTCAGTCAATTACTATCATCCTGATCCTCTGTCCATTCTAATTATCTATGTCCTGTTTCAGTCAATTACTATCATCCTGATCATCTGTCCATTCTAATTATCTATGTCCTGTTTCAGTCAATTACTATCATCCTGATCCTCTGTCCATTCTAATTATCTATGTCCTGTTTCAGTCAATTACTATCATCCTGATCCTCTGTCCATTCTAATTATCTATGTCCTGTTTCAGTCAATTACTATCATCCTGATCCTCTGTCTAATCTAATTATCTATGTCCTGTTTCAGTCAATTACTATCATCCTCATCCTCTGTCCATTCTAATTATCTATGTCCTGTTTCAGTCAATTACTATCATCTTGATCCTCTGTCTAATCTAATTATCTATGTCCTGTTTCAGTCAATTACTATCATCCTGATCCTCTGTCTAATCTAATTATCTATGTCCTGTTTCAGTCAATTACTATCATCCTGATCCTCTGAACATTCTAATTATCTATGTCTTGTTTCAGTCAATTACTATCATCCTGATCCTCTGTCCATTCTAATTATCTATGTCCTGTTTCAGTCAATTACTATCATCCTGATCCTCTGTCTAATCTAATTATCTATGTCCTGTTTCAGTCAATTACTATCATCCTGATCCTCTGTCCATTCTAATTATCTATGTCCTGTTTCAGTCAATTACTATCATCCTGATCCTCTGTCCATTCTAATTATCTATGTCCTGTTTCAGTCAATTACTATCATCCTGATCCTCTGTCCATTCTAATTATCTATGTCCTGTTTCAGTCAATTACTATCATCCTGATCCTCTGTCCATTCTAATTATCTATGTCCTGTTTCAGTCAATTACTATCATCCTGATCCTCTGTCTAATCTAATTATCTATGTCCTGTTTCAGTCAATTACTATCATCCTGATCCTCTGTCCATTCTAATTATCTATGTCCTGTTTCAGTCAATTACTATCATCCTGATCCTCTGTCCATTCTAATTATCTATGTCCTGTTTCAGTCAATTACTATCATCCTCATCCTCTGTCTATTCTAATTATCAATGTCCTGTTTCAGTCAATTGCTATCATCCTGATCCTCTATCCATTCTAATTATCCATGTCCTGTTTCAGTCAATTACTATCATCCTGATCCTCTGTCCATTCTAATTATCAATGTCCTGTTTCAGTCAATTACTATCATCCTGATCCTCTGTCCATTCTAATTATCTATGTCCTGTTTCAGTCAATTACTATCATCCTGATCCTCTGTCCATTCTAATTATCTATGTCCTGTTTCAGTCAATTACTATCATCCTCATCCTCTGTCCATTCTAATTATCTATGTCCTGTTTCAGTCAATTACTATCATCCTGATCCTCTGTCCATTCTAATTATCTATGTCCTTTTTCAGTCAATTACTATCATCCTGATCCTCTGTCTAATCTAATTATCTATGTCATGTTTCAGTCAATTACTATCATCCTGATCCTCTGTCCATTCTAATTATTTATGTTCTTTTTCAGTCAATTACTATCATCCTGATCCTCTGTCCATTCTAATTATCTGTAACTGTTTCAGTCAATTACTATCATCCTGATCCTCTGTCCATTCTAATTATCTATGTCCTGTTTCAGTCAATTACTATCATCCTGATCCTCTGTCCATTCTAATTATCTATGTCCTGTTTCAGTCAATTACTATCATCCTGATCCTCTGTCTATTCTAATTATCTATGTCCTGTTTCAGTCAATTGCTATCATCCTCATCCTCTGTCTATTCTAATTATCAATGTCCTGTTTCAGTCAATTGCTATCATCCTGATCCTCTGTCCATTTTAATTATCTATGTCCTGTTTCAGTCAATTACTATCATCCTGATCCTCTGTCCATTCTAATTATCTATGTCCTGTTTCAGTCAATTACTATCATCCTGATCCTCTGTCTAATCTAATTATCTATGTCCTGTTTCAGTCAATTACTATCATCCTGATCCTCTGTCCATTCTAATTATCTATGTCCTGTTTCAGTCAATTACTATCATCCTGATCCTCTGTCCATTCTAATTATCTATGTCCTGTTTCAGTCAATTACTATCATCCTCATCCTCTGTCTATTCTAATTATCAATGTCCTGTTTCAGTCAATTGCTATCATCCTGATCCTCTGTCCATTCTAATTATCTATGTCCTGCTTCCGTCAATTACTATCATCCTGATCCTCTTTCCATTCTAATTATCTATGTCCTGTTTCATTCAATTACTATCATCCTGATCCACTGTCTATTCTAATTATCTATGTCTTGTTTCAGTCAATTACTATCATCCTGATCCTCTGTCCATTCTAATTATCTATGTCCTGTTTCAGTCAATTACTATCATCCTGATCCTCTGTCCATTCTAATTATCTATGTCCTGTTTCAGTCAATTACTATCATCCTGATCATCTGTCCATTCTAATTATCTATGTCCTGTTTCAGTCAATTACTATCATCCTGATCCTCTGTCCATTCTAATTATCTATGTCCTGTTTCAGTCAATTACTATCATCCTGATCCTCTGTCCATTCTAATTATCTATGTCCTGTTTCAGTCAATTACTATCATCCTGATCCTCTGTCTAATCTAATTATCTATGTCCTGTTTCAGTCAATTACTATCATCCTCATCCTCTGTCCATTCTAATTATCTATGTCCTGTTTCAGTCAATTACTATCATCTTGATCCTCTGTCTAATCTAATTATCTATGTCCTGTTTCAGTCAATTACTATCATCCTGATCCTCTGTCTAATCTAATTATCTATGTCCTGTTTCAGTCAATTACTATCATCCTGATCCTCTGAACATTCTAATTATCTATGTCTTGTTTCAGTCAATTACTATCATCCTGATCCTCTGTCCATTCTAATTATCTATGTCCTGTTTCAGTCAATTACTATCATCCTGATCCTCTGTCTAATCTAATTATCTATGTCCTGTTTCAGTCAATTACTATCATCCTGATCCTCTGTCCATTCTAATTATCTATGTCCTGTTTCAGTCAATTACTATCATCCTGATCCTCTGTCCATTCTAATTATCTATGTCCTGTTTCAGTCAATTACTATCATCCTGATCCTCTGTCCATTCTAATTATCTATGTCCTGTTTCAGTCAATTACTATCATCCTGATCCTCTGTCCATTCTAATTATCTATGTCCTGTTTCAGTCAATTACTATCATCCTGATCCTCTGTCTAATCTAATTATCTATGTCCTGTTTCAGTCAATTACTATCATCCTGATCCTCTGTCCATTCTAATTATCTATGTCCTGTTTCAGTCAATTACTATCATCCTGATCCTCTGTCCATTCTAATTATCTATGTCCTGTTTCAGTCAATTACTATCATCCTCATCCTCTGTCTATTCTAATTATCAATGTCCTGTTTCAGTCAATTGCTATCATCCTGATCATCTATCCATTCTAATTATCCATGTCCTGTTTCAGTCAATTACTATCATCCTGATCCTCTGTCCATTCTAATTATCAATGTCCTGTTTCAGTCAATTACTATCATCCTGATCCTCTGTCCATTCTAATTATCTATGTCCTGTTTCAGTCAATTACTATCATCCTGATCCTCTGTCCATTCTAATTATCTATGTCCTGTTTCAGTCAATTACTATCATCCTCATCCTCTGTCCATTCTAATTATCTATGTCCTGTTTCAGTCAATTACTATCATCCTGATCCTCTGTCCATTCTAATTATCTATGTCCTTTTTCAGTCAATTACTATCATCCTGATCCTCTGTCTAATCTAATTATCTATGTCATGTTTCAGTCAATTACTATCATCCTGATCCTCTGTCCATTCTAATTATTTATGTTCTTTTTCAGTCAATTACTATCATCCTGATCCTCTGTCCATTCTAATTATCTGTAACTGTTTCAGTCAATTACTATCATCCTGATCCTCTGTCCATTCTAATTATCTATGTCCTGTTTCAGTCAATTACTATCATCCTGATCCTCTGTCCATTCTAATTATCTATGTCCTGTTTCAGTCAATTACTATCATCCTGATCCTCTGTCTATTCTAATTATCTATGTCCTGTTTCAGTCAATTGCTATCATCCTCATCCTCTGTCTATTCTAATTATCAATGTCCTGTTTCAGTCAATTGCTATCATCCTGATCCTCTGTCCATTCTAATTATCTATGTCCTGTTTCTGTCAATTACTATCATCCTGATCCTCTGTCCATTCTAATTATCTATGTCCTGTTTCAGTCAATTACTATCATCCTGATCCTCTGTCTATTCTAATTATCTATGTCTTGTTTCAGTCAATTACTATCATCCTGATCCTCTGTCCATTCTAATTATCTATGTCCTGGTACAGTCAATTACTATCATCCTGATCATCTGTCCATTCTAATTATTTATGTCCTGTTTCAGTCAATTACTGTCATCCTGATCATCTGTCCATTCTAATCATCTATGTCCTGGTACAGTCAATGACTATCATCCTGATCCTCTGTCCATTCTAATTATCTATGTCTTGTTTCAGTCAATTACTATCATCCTGATCCTCTGTCCATTCTAATTATCTATGTCCTGGTACAGTCAATTACTATCATCCTGATCATCTGTCCATTCTAATTATTTATGTCCTGTTTCAGTCAATTACTGTCATCCTGATCATCTGTCCATTCTAATCATCTATGTCCTGGTACAGTCAATGACTATCATCCTCATCCTCTGTCCATTCTATTTATTTATGTCCTGTTTCAGTCAATTACTATCATCCTGATCCTCTATCCAGTCTAATTATCTATGTCCTGGTACAGTCAATTACTATCATCCTGATCATCTGTCCATTCTATTTATTTATGTCCTGTTTCAGTCAATTGCTATCATCCTGATCCTCTGTCCATTCTAATTATCTATGTCCTGGTACAGTCAATTACTATCATCCTGATCATCTGTCCATTCTATTTATTTATGTCCTGTTTCAGTCAATTACTATCATCCTGATCCTCTGTCCATTCTATTTATTTGTGTCCTGTTTCAGTCAATTACTATCATCCTGATCCTCTGTCCATTCTAATTATCTATGTCCTGTTTCAGTCAATTACTATCATCCTGATCATCTGTCCATTCTATTTATTTATGTCCTGTTTCAGTCAATTACTATCATCCTGATCCTCTGTCCATTCTAATTATCTATGTCCTGTTTCAGTCAATTACTATCATCCTGATCCTCTGACCATTCTAATTATCTATGTCCTGTTTCAGTCAATTACTATCATCCTGATCCTCTGACCATTCTAATTATCTATGTCCTGCTTCCGTCAATTACTATCATCCTGATCCCCTGTCTGTTCTAATTATCTATGTCCTGTTTCAGTCAGTTACTATCATCCTGATCCTCTGTCCATTCTAATTTTCTATGTTCTTTTTCAGTCAATTACTATCATCCTGATCCTCTGTCCATTCTAATTATCTATGTCCTGTTTCAGTCAATTACTATCATGCTGATCCTCTGTCCATTCTAATTATCTATGTCCTGTTTCAGTCAATTACTATCATCCTGATCCTCTGTCCATTCTAATTATCTATGTCCTGTTTCAGTCAATTACTATCATCCTCATCCTCTGTCTATTCTAATTATCAATGTCCTGTTTCAGTCAATTGCTATCATCCTGATCCTCTGTCCATTCTAATTATCTATGTCCTGCTTCCGTCAATTACTATCATCCTGATCCTCTTTCCATTCTAATTATCTATGTCCTGTTTCATTCAATTACTATCATCCTGATCCACTGTCTATTCTAATTATCTATGTCTTGTTTCAGTCAATTACTATCATCCTGATCCTCTGTCCATTCTAATTATCTATGTCCTGTTTCAGTCAATTACTATCATCCTGATCCTCTGTCCATTCTAATTATCTATGTCCTGTTTCAGTCAATTACTATCATCCTGATCCTCTGTCCATTCTAATTATCTATGTCCTGTTTCAGTCAATTACTATCATCCTGATCCTCTGTCCATTCTAATTATCTATGTCCTGTTTCAGTCAATTACTATCATCCTGATCCTCTTTCCATTCTAATTATCTATGCCCTATTTCAGTTAATTACTATCATCCTGATCCTCTGTCTATTCTAATTATCTATGTCCTGTTTCAGTCAATTACTACCATCCTGACCCTCTGTCTATTCTAATTATCTATGTCCTGTTTCAGTCAATTACTATCATCCTGATCCTCTGTCTGTTCTAATTATCTATGTCCTGTTTCAGTCAATTACTATCATCCTGATCCTCTGTCTATTCTAATTATCTATGTCCTGTTTCAGTCAATTACTATCATCCTGACCCTCTGTCCATTCTAATTATCTATGTCCTGTTTCAGTCAATTACTATCATCCTGATCCTCTGTCCATTCTAATTATCTATGTCCTGTTTCAGTCAATTACTATCATCCTGATCCTCTGTCCATTCTAATTATCTATGTCCTGTTTCAGTCAATTACTATCATCCTGATCCTCTGTCCATTCTAATTATCTATGTCCTGTTTCAGTCAATTACTATCATCCTGATCCTCTGTCTAATCTAATTATCTATGTCCTGTTTCAGTCAATTACTATCATCCTCATCCTCTGTCCATTCTAATTATCTATGTCCTGTTTCAGTCAATTACTATCATCTTGATCCTCTGTCTAATCTAATTATCTATGTCCTGTTTCAGTCAATTACTATCATCCTGATCCTCTGTCTAATCTAATTATCTATGTCCTGTTTCAGTCAATTACTATCATCCTGATCCTCTGAACATTCTAATTATCTATGTCTTGTTTCAGTCAATTACTATCATCCTGATCCTCTGTCCATTCTAATTATCTATGTCCTGTTTCAGTCAATTACTATCATCCTGATCCTCTGTCTAATCTAATTATCTATGTCCTGTTTCAGTCAATTACTATCATCCTGATCCTCTGTCAATTCTAATTATCTATGTCCTGTTTCAGTCAATTACTATCATCCTGATCCCCTGTCTGTTCTAATTATCTATGTCTTGTTTCAGTCAATTACTATCATCCTGATCCTCTGTCCATTCTAATTATCTATGTCCTGTTTCAGTCAATTACTATCATCCTGATCCTCTGTCCATTCTAATTTTCTATGTTCTTTTTCAGTCAATTACTATCATCCTGATCCTCTGTCCATTCTAATTATCTATGTCCTGTTTCAGTCAATTACTATCATCCTGATCCTCTGTCCATTCTAATTATCTATGTCCTGTTTCAGTCAATTACTATCATCCTGATCCTCTGTCCATTCTAATTATCTATGTCCTGTTTCAGTCAATTACTATCATCCTCATCCTCTGTCTATTCTAATTATCAATGTCCTGTTTCAGTCAATTGCTATCATCCTGATCCTCTATCCATTCTAATTATCCATGTCCTGTTTCAGTCAATTACTATCATCCTGATCCTCTGTCCATTCTAATTATCTATGTCCTGTTTCAGTCAATTACTATCATCCTGATCCTCTGTCCATTCTAATTATCTATGTCCTGTTTCAGTCAATTACTATCATCCTGATCCTCTGTCCATTCTAATTATCTATGTCCTGTTTCAGTCAATTACTATCATCCTGATCTTCTGTCCATTCTAATTATCTATGTCCTGTTTCAGTCAATTACTATCATCCTGATCCTCTGTCCATTCTAATTATCTATGTCCTTTTTCAGTCAATTACTATCATCCTGATCCTCTGTCTAATCTAATTATCTATGTCATGTTTCAGTCAATTACTATCATCCTGATCCTCTGTCCATTCTAATTATTTATGTTCTTTTTCAGTCAATTACTATCATCCTGATCCTCTGTCCATTCAAATTATCTGTAACTGTTTCAGTCAATTACTATCATCCTGATCCTCTGTCCATTCTAATTATCTATGTCCTGTTTCAGTCAATTACTATCATCCTGATCCTCTGTCCATTCTAATTATCTATGTCCTGTTTCAGTCAATTACTATCATCCTGATCCTCTGTCTATTCTAATTATCAATGTCCTGTTTCAGTCAATTGCTATCATCCTCATCCTCTGTCTATTCTAATTATCAATGTCCTGTTTCAGTCAATTGCTATCATCCTGATCCTCTGTCCATTCTAATTATCTATGTCCTGTTTCTGTCAATTACTATCATCCTGATCCTCTGTCCATTCTAATTATCTATGTCCTGTTTCAGTCAATTACTATCATCCTGATCCTCTGTCTATTCTAATTATCTATGTTCTGTTTCATTCAATTACTATCATCCTGATCCTCTGTCCATTCTAATTATCTATGTCCTGGTACAGTCAATTACTATCATCCTGATCATCTGTCCATTCTAATTATTTATGTCCTGTTTCAGTCAATTACTGTCATCCTGATCCTCTGTCCATTCTAATTATCTATGTCCTGGTACAGTCAATGACTATCATCCTGATCCTCTGTCCATTCTATTTATTTATGTCCTGTTTCAGTCAATTACTATCATCCTGATCCTCTGTCCAGTCTGATTATCTATGTCCTGGTACAGTCAATTACTATCATCCTGATCATCTGTCCATTCTATTTATTTATGTCCTGTTTCAGTCAATTACTATCATCCTGATCCTCTGTCCATTCTAATTATCTTTGTCCTGTTTCAGTCAATTGCTATCATCCTGATCCTCTGTCCATTCTAATTATCTATGTCCTGGTACAGTCAATTACTATCATCCTGATCATCTGTCCATTCTATTTATTTATGTCCTGTTTCAGTCAATTACTATCATCCTGATCCTCTGTCCATTCTATTTATTTGTGTCCTGTTTCAGTCAATTACTATCATCCTGATCCTCTGTCCATTCTAATTATCTATGTCCTGTTTCAGTCAATTACTATCATCCTGATCATCTGTCCATTCTATTTATTTATGTCCTGTTTCAGTCAATTACTATCATCCTGATCCTCTGTCCATTCTAATTATCTATGTCCTGTTTCAGTCAATTACTATCATCCTGATCCTCTGACCATTCTAATTATCTATGTCCTGTTTCAGTCAATTACTATCATCCTGATCCTCTGACTATTCTAATTATCTATGTCCTGCTTCCGTCAATTACTATCATCCTGATCCTCTTTCCATTCTAATTATCTATGTCCTGTTTCAGTCAATTACTATCATCCTGATCCCCTCTCTGTTCTAATTATCTATGTCCTGTTTCAGTCAGTTACTATCATCCTGATCCTCTGTCCATTCTAATTTTCTATGTTCTTTTTCAGTCAATTACTATCATCCTGATCCTCTGTCCATTCTAATTATCTATGTCCTGTTTCAGTCAATTACTATCATCCTGATCCTCTGAACATTCTAATTATCTATGTCCTGTTTCAGTCAATTACTATCATCCTGATCCTCTGTCCATTCTAATTATCTATGTCCTGTTTCAGTCAATTACTATCATCCTCATCCTCTGTCTATTCTAATTATCAATGTCCTGTTTCAGTCAATTGCTATCATCCTGATCCTCTGTCCATTCTAATTATCTATGTCCTGCTTCCGTCAATTACTATCATCCTGATCCTCTTTCCATTCTAATTATCTATGTCCTGTTTCAGTCAATTACTATCATCCTGATCCACTGTCTATTCTAATTATCTATGTCTTGTTTCAGTCAACTACTATCATCCTGATCCTCTGTCCATTCTAATTATCTATGTCCTGTTTCAGTCAATTACTATCATCCTGATCCACTGTCCATTCTAATTATCTATGTCCTGTTTCAGTCAATTACTATCATCCTGATCCTCTGTCCATTCTAATTATCTATGTCCTGTTTCAGTCAATTACTATCATCCTGATCCTCTGTCCATTCTAATTATCTATGTCCTGTTTCAGTCAATTACTATCATCCTGATCCTCTTTCCATTCTAATTATCTATGCCCTATTTCAGTTAATTACTATCATCCTGATCCTCTGTCTATTCTAATTATCTATGTCCTGTTTCAGTCAATTACTATCATCATGACCCTCTGTCTATTCTAATTATCTGTGTCCTGTTTCAGTCAATTACTATCATCCTGATCCTCTGTCTATTCTAATTATCTATGTCCTGTTTCAGTCAATTACTATCATCCTGATCCTCTGTCTATTCTAATTATCTATGTCCTGTTTCAGTCAATTACTATCATCCTGATCCTCTGTCCATTCTAATTATCTATGTCCTGTTTCAGTCAATTACTATCATCCTGATCCTCTGTCCATTCTAATTGTCTATGTCCTGTTTCAGGCAATTACTATCATCCTGATCCTCTGTCCATTCTAATTATCTATGTCCTGTTTCAGTCAATTACTATCATCCTGATCCTCTGTCCATTCTAATTATCTATGTCCTGTTTCAGTCAATTACTATCATCCTAATCCTCTGTCTAATCTAATTATCTATGTCCTGTTTCAGTCAATTACTATCATTCTCATCCTCTGTCCATTCTAATTATCTATGTCCTGTTTCAGTCAATTACTATCATCTTGATCCTCTGTCTAATCTAATTATCTATGTCCTGTTTCAGTCAATTACTATCATCCTGATCCTCTGAACATTCTAATTATCTATGTCTTGTTTCAGTCAATTACTATCATCCTGATCCTCTGTCCATTCTAATTATCTATGTCCTGTTTCAGTCAATTACTATCATCCTGATCCTCTGTCTAATCTAATTATCTATGTCCTGTTTCAGTCAATTACTATCATCCTGATCCTCTGTCCATTCTGATTATCTATGCCCTGTTTCAGTCAATTACTATCATCCTGATCCTCTGTCCATTCTAATTATCTCTGTCCTGTTTCAGTCAATTACTATCATCCTGATCCTCTGTCCATTCTAATTATCTATGTCCTGTTTCAGTCAATTACTAACATCCTGATCCTCTGTCCATTCTAATTATCTATGTCCTGTTTCAGTCAATTACTATCATCCTGATCCTCTGTCTAATCTAATTATCTATGTCCTGTTTCAGTCAATTACTATCATCCTGATCCTCTGACCATTCTAATTATCAATGTCCTGTTTCAGTCAATTACTATCATCCTGATCCTCTGTCCATTCTAATTATCTCTGTCCTGTTTCAGTCGATTACTATCATCCTGATCCTCTGTCCATTCTAATTTTCTATGTCCTGTTTCAGTCAATTACTATCATCCTGATCCTCTGACCATTCTAATTATATATGTCCTGTTTCAGTCAATTACTATCATCCTGATCCTCTTTCCATTCTAATTATCTATGTCCTGTTTCAGTCAATTACTATCATCCTCATCCTCTGTCTATTCTAATTATCAATGTCCTGTTTCAGTCAATTACTATCATCCTGATCCACTGTCCATTCTAATTATCTATGTCCTGTTTCAGTCAATTACTATCATCCTGATCCTCTGTCCATATTAATTATCTATGTCCTTTTTCAGTCAATTACTATCATCCTGATCCTCTGTCCATTCTAATTATCTATGTCCTGTTTCAGTCAATTACCATCATCCTGATCCTCTGTCCATTCTGATTATCTATGTCCTGCTTCAGTCAATTACTATCATCCTGATCCTCTGTCTAATCTAATTATCTATGTCCTGTTTCAGTCAATTACTATCATCCTGATCCTCTGACCATTCTAATTATCAATGTCCTGTTTCAGTCAATTACTATCATCCTGATCCTCTGTCTAATCTAATTATCTATGTCCTGTTTCAGTCAATTACTATCATCCTGATCCTCTGTCCATTCTAATTATCTATGTCCTGTTTCAGTCAATTACTATCATCCTGATCCTCTGTCTATTCTAATTATCTATATCCTGTTTCAGTCAATTACTATCATCCTGATCCTCTGACCATTCTAATTATCTATGTCCTGTTTCAGTCAATTACTATCATCCTGATCCTCTGTCCATTCTAATTATCTATGTCCTGTTTCAGTCAATTACTATCATCCTGATCCTCTGTCCATTCTAATTATCTATGTCCTGTTTCAGTCAATTACTATCATCCTGATCCTCTGTCCATTCTAATTATCTATGTCCTGTTTCAGTCAATTACTATCATCCTGATCCTCTGTCCATTCTAATTATCTATGTCCTGTTTCAGTCAATTACTATCATCCTCATCCTCTGTCTATTCTAATTATCAATGTCCTGTTTCAGTCAATTGCTATCATCCTGATCCTCTATCCATTCTAATTATCCATGTCCTGTTTCAGTCAATTACTATCATCCTGATCCTCTGTCCATTCTAATTATCTATGTCCTGTTTCAGTCAATTACTATCATCCTGATCCTCTGTCCATTCTAATTATCTATGTCCTGTTTCAGTCAATTACTATCATCCTGATCCTCTGTCCATTCTAATTATCTATGTCCTGTTTCAGTCAATTACTATCATCCTGATCTTCTGTCCATTCTAATTATCTATGTCCTGTTTCAGTCAATTACTATCATCCTGATCCTCTGTCCATTCTAATTATCTATGTCCTTTTTCAGTCAATTACTATCATCCTGATCCTCTGTCTAATCTAATTATCTATGTCATGTTTCAGTCAATTACTATCATCCTGATCCTCTGTCCATTCTAATTATTTATGTTCTTTTTCAGTCAATTACTATCATCCTGATCCTCTGTCCATTCAAATTATCTGTAACTGTTTCAGTCAATTACTATCATCCTGATCCTCTGTCCATTCTAATTATCTATGTCCTGTTTCAGTCAATTACTATCATCCTGATCCTCTGTCCATTCTAATTATCTATGTCCTGTTTCAGTCAATTACTATCATCCTGATCCTCTGTCTATTCTAATTATCTATGTCCTGTTTCAGTCAATTGCTATCATCCTCATCCTCTGTCTATTCTAATTATCAATGTCCTGTTTCAGTCAATTGCTATCATCCTGATCCTCTGTCCATTCTAATTATCTATGTCCTGTTTCTGTCAATTACTATCATCCTGATCCTCTGTCCATTCTAATTATCTATGTCCTGTTTCAGTCAATTACTATCATCCTGATCCTCTGTCTATTCTAATTATCTATGTCTTGTTTCATTCAATTACTATCATCCTGATCCTCTGTCCATTCTAATTATCTATGTCCTGGTACAGTCAATTACTATCATCCTGATCATCTGTCCATTCTAATTATTTATGTCCTGTTTCAGTCAATTACTGTCATCCTGATCCTCTGTCCATTCTAATTATCTATGTCCTGGTACAGTCAATGACTATCATCCTGATCCTCTGTCCATTCTATTTATTTATGTCCTGTTTCAGTCAATTACTATCATCCTGATCCTCTGTCCAGTCTAATTATCTATGTCCTGGTACAGTCAATTACTATCATCCTGATCATCTGTCCATTCTATTTATTTATGTCCTGTTTCAGTCAATTACTATCATCCTGATCCTCTGTCCATTCTAATTATCTTTGTCCTGTTTCAGTCAATTGCTATCATCCTGATCCTCTGTCCATTCTAATTATCTATGTCCTGGTACAGTCAATTACTATCATCCTGATCATCTGTCCATTCTATTTATTTATGTCCTGTTTCAGTCAATTACTATCATCCTGATCCTCTGTCCATTCTATTTATTTGTGTCCTGTTTCAGTCAATTACTATCATCCTGATCCTCTGTCCATTCTAATTATCTATGTCCTGTTTCAGTCAATTACTATCATCCTGATCATCTGTCCATTCTATTTATTTATGTCCTGTTTCAGTCAATTACTATCATCCTGATCCTCTGTCCATTCTAATTATCTATGTCCTGTTTCAGTCAATTACTATCATCCTGATCCTCTGACCATTCTAATTATCTATGTCCTGCTTCCGTCAATTACTATCATCCTGATCCTCTTTCCATTCTAATTATCTATGTCCTGTTTCAGTCAATTACTATCATCCTGATCCCCTCTCTGTTCTAATTATCTATGTCCTGTTTCAGTCAGTTACTATCATCCTGATCCTCTGTCCATTCTAATTTTCTATGTTCTTTTTCAGTCAATTACTATCATCCTGATCCTCTGTCCATTCTAATTATCTATGTCCTGTTTCAGTCAATTACTATCATCCTGATCCTCTGAACATTCTAATTATCTATGTCCTGTTTCAGTCAATTACTATCATCCTGATCCTCTGTCCATTCTAATTATCTATGTCCTGTTTCAGTCAATTACTATCATCCTCATCCTCTGTCTATTCTAATTATCAATGTCCTGTTTCAGTCAATTGCTATCATCCTGATCCTCTGTCCATTCTAATTATCTATGTCCTGCTTCCGTCAATTACTATCATCCTGATCCTCTTTCCATTCTAATTATCTATGTCCTGTTTCAGTCAATTACTATCATCCTGATCCACTGTCTATTCTAATTATCTATGTCTTGTTTCAGTCAACTACTATCATCCTGATCCTCTGTCCATTCTAATTATCTATGTCCTGTTTCAGTCAATTACTATCATCCTGATCCACTGTCCATTCTAATTATCTATGTCCTGTTTCAGTCAATTACTATCATCCTGATCCTCTGTCCATTCTAATTATCTATGTCCTGTTTCAGTCAATTACTATCATCCTGATCCTCTGTCCATTCTAATTATCTATGTCCTGTTTCAGTCAATTACTATCATCCTGATCCTCTTTCCATTCTAATTATCTATGCCCTATTTCAGTTAATTACTATCATCCTGATCCTCTGTCTATTCTAATTATCTATGTCCTGTTTCAGTCAATTACTATCATCATGACCCTCTGTCTATTCTAATTATCTGTGTCCTGTTTCAGTCAATTACTATCATCCTGATCCTCTGTCTATTCTAATTATCTATGTCCTGTTTCAGTCAATTACTATCATCCTGATCCTCTGTCTATTCTAATTATCTATGTCCTGTTTCAGTCAATTACTATCATCCTGATCCTCTGTCCATTCTAATTATCTATGTCCTGTTTCAGTCAATTACTATCATCCTGATCCTCTGTCCATTCTAATTGTCTATGTCCTGTTTCAGGCAATTACTATCATCCTGATCCTCTGTCCATTCTAATTATCTATGTCCTGTTTCAGTCAATTACTATCATCCTGATCCTCTGTCTATTCTAATTATCTATGTCCTGTTTCAGTCAATTACTATCATCCTAATCCTCTGTCTAATCTAATTATCTATGTCCTGTTTCAGTCAATTACTATCATTCTCATCCTCTGTCCATTCTAATTATCTATGTCCTGTTTCAGTCAATTACTATCATCTTGATCCTCTGTCTAATCTAATTATCTATGTCCTGTTTCAGTCAATTACTATCATCCTGATCCTCTGAACATTCTAATTATCTATGTCTTGTTTCAGTCAATTACTATCATCCTGATCCTCTGTCCATTCTAATTATCTATGTCCTGTTTCAGTCAATTACTATCATCCTGATCCTCTGTCTAATCTAATTATCTATGTCCTGTTTCAGTCAATTACTATCATCCTGATCCTCTGTCCATTCTGATTATCTATGCCCTGTTTCAGTCAATTACTATCATCCTGATCCTCTGTCCATTCTAATTATCTCTGTCCTGTTTCAGTCAATTACTATCATCCTGATCCTCTGTCCATTCTAATTATCTATGTCCTGTTTCAGTCAATTACTAACATCCTGATCCTCTGTCCATTCTAATTATCTATGTCCTGTTTCAGTCAATTACTATCATCCTGATCCTCTGTCTAATCTAATTATCTATGTCCTGTTTCAGTCAATTACTATCATCCTGATCCTCTGACCATTCTAATTATCAATGTCCTGTTTCAGTCAATTACTATCATCCTGATCCTCTGTCCATTCTAATTATCTCTGTCCTGTTTCAGTCGATTACTATCATCCTGATCCTCTGTCCATTCTAATTTTCTATGTCCTGTTTCAGTCAATTACTATCATCCTGATCCTCTGACCATTCTAATTATATATGTCCTGTTTCAGTCAATTACTATCATCCTGATCCTCTTTCCATTCTAATTATCTATGTCCTGTTTCAGTCAATTACTATCATCCTCATCCTCTGTCTATTCTAATTATCAATGTCCTGTTTCAGTCAATTACTATCATCCTGATCCACTGTCCATTCTAATTATCTATGTCCTGTTTCAGTCAATTACTATCATCCTGATCCTCTGTCCATATTAATTATCTATGTCCTTTTTCAGTCAATTACTATCATCCTGATCCTCTGTCCATTCTAATTATCTATGTCCTGTTTCAGTCAATTACCATCATCCTGATCCTCTGTCCATTCTGATTATCTATGTCCTGCTTCAGTCAATTACTATCATCCTGATCCTCTGTCTAATCTAATTATCTATGTCCTGTTTCAGTCAATTACTATCATCCTGATCCTCTGACCATTCTAATTATCAATGTCCTGTTTCAGTCAATTACTATCATCCTGATCCTCTGTCTAATCTAATTATCTATGTCCTGTTTCAGTCAATTACTATCATCCTGATCCTCTGTCCATTCTAATTATCTATGTCCTGTTTCAGTCAATTACTATCATCCTGATCCTCTGTCTATTCTAATTATCTATATCCTGTTTCAGTCAATTACTATCATCCTGATCCTCTGACCATTCTAATTATCTATGTCCTGTTTCAGTCAATTACTATCATCCTGTTCCTCTGTCCATTCTAATTATCTATGTCCTGTTTCAGTCAATTACTATCATCCTGATCCTCTGACCATTCTAATTATCTATGTCCTGTTTCAGTCAATTACTATCATCCTGATCCTCTGTCCATTCTAATTATCTATGTCCTGTTTCAGTCAATTACTATCATCCTGATCCTCTGTCCATTCTAATTATCTATGTCCTGTTTCAGTCAATTACTATCATCCTGATCCTCTGACCATTCTAATTATCTATGTCCTGTTTCAGTCAATTACTATCATCCTGATCCTCTGTCCATTCTAATTATCTATGTCCTGTTTCAGTCAATTACTATCATCCTGATCCTCTGACCATTCTAATTATCTATGTCCTGTTTCAGTCAATTACTATCATCCTGATCCTCTGTCCATTCTAATTATATATGTCCTGTTTCAGTCAATTACTGCCATCCCGATCCTCTGTCCATTCTAATTATATATGTCCTGTTTCAGTCAATTACTATCATCCTGATCCTCTGACCATTCTAATTATCTATGTCCTGTTTCAGTCAATTACTATCATCCTGATCCTCTGTCCATTCTAATTATCTGTGTCCTGTTTCAGTCAATTACTATCATCCTGATCCTCTCTCCTTTGTAATTATATATGTCCTGTTTCAGTCAATTACTACCATCCTGATCCTCTGTCAATTCTAATTATATATGTCCTGTTTCAGTCAATTACTATCATCCTGATCCTCTGACCATTCTAATTATCTATGTCCTGTTTCAGTCAATTACTATCATCCTGATCCTCTGTCCATTCTAATTATCTATGTCCTGTTTCAGTCAATTACTATCATCCTGATCCTCTGTCCATTCTAATTATCTATGTCCTGTTTCAGTCAATTACTATCATCCTCATCCTCTGTCCATTCTAATTATCTATGTCCTGTTTCAGTCAATTACTATCATCCTGATCCTCTGTCCATTCTAATTATCTATGTCCTTTTTCAGTCAATTACTATCATCCTGATCCTCTGTCTAATCTAATTATCTATGTCATGTTTCAGTCAATTACTATCATCCTGATCCTCTGTCCATTCTAATTATTTATGTTCTTTTTCAGTCAATTACTATCATCCTGATCCTCTGTCCATTCTAATTATCTGTAACTGTTTCAGTCAATTACTATCATCCTGATCCTCTGTCCATTCTAATTATCTATGTCCTGTTTCAGTCAATTACTATCATCCTGATCCTCTGTCCATTCTAATTATCTATGTCCTGTTTCAGTCAATTACTATCATCCTGATCCTCTGTCTATTCTAATTATCTATGTCCTGTTTCAGTCAATTGCTATCATCCTCATCCTCTGTCTATTCTAATTATCAATGTCCTGTTTCAGTCAATTGCTATCATCCTGATCCTCTGTCCATTCTAATTATCTATGTCCTGTTTCTGTCAATTACTATCATCCTGATCCTCTGTCCATTCTAATTATCTATGTCCTGTTTCAGTCAATTACTATCATCCTGATCCTCTGTCTATTCTAATTATCTATGTCTTGTTTCAGTCAATTACTATCATCCTGATCCTCTGTCCATTCTAATTATCTATGTCCTGGTACAGTCAATTACTATCATCCTGATCATCTGTCCATTCTAATTATTTATGTCCTGTTTCAGTCAATTACTGTCATCCTGATCCTCTGTCCATTCTAATTATCTATGTCCTGGTACAGTCAATTACTATCATCCTGATCATCTGTCCATTCTATTTATTTATGTCCTGTTTCAGTCAATTACTATCATCCTGATCCTCTGTCCATTCTATTTATTTGTGTCCTGTTTCAGTCAATTACTATCATCCTGATCCTCTGTCCATTCTAATTATCTATGTCCTGTTTCAGTCAATTACTATCATCCTGATCATCTGTCCATTCTATTTATTTATGTCCTGTTTCAGTCAATTACTATCATCCTGATCCTCTGTCCATTCTAATTATCTATGTCCTGTTTCAGTCAATTACTATCATCCTGATCCTCTGACCATTCTAATTATCTATGTCCTGTTTCAGTCAATTACTATCATCCTGATCCTCTGACCATTCTAATTATCTATGTCCTGCTTCCGTCAATTACTATCATCCTGATCCTCTTTCCAATCTAATTATCTATGTCCTGTTTCAGTCAATTACTATCATCCTGATCCCCTGTCTGTTCTAATTATCTATGTCCTGTTTCAGTCAGTTACTATCATCCTGATCCTCTGTCCATTCTAATTTTCTATGTTCTTTTTCAGTCAATTACTATCATCCTGATCCTCTGTCCATTCTAATTATCTATGTCCTGTTTCAGTCAATTACTATCATGCTGATCCTCTGTCCATTCTAATTATCTATGTCCTGTTTCAGTCAATTACTATCATCCTGATCCTCTGTCCATTCTAATTATCTATGTCCTGTTTCAGTCAATTACTATCATCCTCATCCTCTGTCTATTCTAATTATCAATGTCCTGTTTCAGTCAATTGCTATCATCCTGATCCTCTGTCCATTCTAATTATCTATGTCCTGCTTCCGTCAATTACTATCATCCTGATCCTCTTTCCATTCTAATTATCTATGTCCTGTTTCATTCAATTACTATCATCCTGATCCACTGTCTATTCTAATTATCTATGTCTTGTTTCAGTCAATTACTATCATCCTGATCCTCTGTCCATTCTAATTATCTATGTCCTGTTTCAGTCAATTACTATCATCCTGATCCTCTGTCCATTCTAATTATCTATGTCCTGTTTCAGTCAATTACTATCATCCTGATCCTCTGTCCATTCTAATTATCTATGTCCTGTTTCAGTCAATTACTATCATCCTGATCCTCTGTCCATTCTAATTATCTATGTCCTGTTTCAGTCAATTACTATCATCCTGATCCTCTTTCCATTCTAATTATCTATGCCCTATTTCAGTTAATTACTATCATCCTGATCCTCTGTCTATTCTAATTATCTATGTCCTGTTTCAGTCAATTACTATCATCCTGACCCTCTGTCTATTCTAATTATCTATGTCCTGTTTCAGTCAATTACTATCATCCTGATCCTCTGTCTATTCTAATTATCTATGTCCTGTTTCAGTCAATTACTATCATCCTGATCCTCTGTCTATTCTAATTATCTATGTCCTGTTTCAGTCAATTACTATCATCCTGACCCTCTGTCCATTCTAATTATCTATGTCCTGTTTCAGTCAATTACTATCATCCTGATCCTCTGTCCATTCTAATTATCTATGTCCTGTTTCAGTCAATTACTATCATCCTGATCCTCTGTCCATTCTAATTATCTATGTCCTGTTTCAGTCAATTACTATCATCCTGATCCTCTGTCCATTCTAATTATCTATGTCCTGTTTCAGTCAATTACTATCATCCTGATCCTCTGTCTAATCTAATTATCTATGTCCTGTTTCAGTCAATTACTATCATCCTCATCCTCTGTCCATTCTAATTATCTATGTCCTGTTTCAGTCAATTACTATCATCTTGATCCTCTGTCTAATCTAATTATCTATGTCCTGTTTCAGTCAATTACTATCATCCTGATCCTCTGTCTAATCTAATTATCTATGTCCTGTTTCAGTCAATTACTATCATCCTGATCCTCTGAACATTCTAATTATCTATGTCTTGTTTCAGTCAATTACTATCATCCTGATCCTCTGTCCATTCTAATTATCTATGTCCTGTTTCAGTCAATTACTATCATCCTGATCCTCTGTCTAATCAAATTATCTATGTCCTGTTTCAGTCAATTACTATCATCCTGATCCTCTGTCAATTCTAATTATCTATGTCCTGTTTCAGTCAATTACTATCATCCTGATCCCCTGTCTGTTCTAATTATCTATGTCTTGTTTCAGTCAATTACTATCGTCCTGATCCTCTGTCCATTCTAATTATCTATGTCCTGTTTCAGTCAATTACTATCATCCTGATCCTCTGTCCATTCTAATTTTCTATGTTCTTTTTCAGTCAATTACTATCATCCTGATCCTCTGTCCATTCTAATTATCTATGTCCTGTTTCAGTCAATTACTATCATCCTGATCCTCTGTCCATTCTAATTATCTATGTCCTGTTTCAGTCAATTACTATCATCCTGATCCTCTGTCCATTCTAATTATCTATGTCCTGTTTCAGTCAATTACTATCATCCTGATCCTCTGTCCATTCTAATTATCTATGTCCTGTTTCAGTCAATTACTATCATCCTGATCCTCTTTCCATTCTAATTATCTATGCCCTATTTCAGTTAATTACTATCATCCTGATCCTCTGTCTATTCTAATTATCTATGTCCTGTTTCAGTCAATTACTATCATCCTGACCCTCTGTCTATTCTAATTATCTATGTCCTGTTTCAGTCAATTACTATCATCCTGATCCTCTGTCTATTCTAATTATCTATGTCCTGTTTCAGTCAATTACTATCATCCTGATCCTCTGTCTATTCTAATTATCTATGTCCTGTTTCAGTCAATTACTATCATCCTGACCCTCTGTCCATTCTAATTATCTATGTCCTGTTTCAGTCAATTACTATCATCCTGATCCTCTGTCCATTCTAATTATCTATGTCCTGTTTCAGTCAATTACTATCATCCTGATCCTCTGTCCATTCTAATTATCTATGTCCTGTTTCAGTCAATTACTATCATCCTGATCCTCTGTCCATTCTAATTATCTATGTCCTGTTTCAGTCAATTACTATCATCCTGATCCTCTGTCTAATCTAATTATCTATGTCCTGTTTCAGTCAATTACTATCATCCTCATCCTCTGTCCATTCTAATTATCTATGTCCTGTTTCAGTCAATTACTATCATCTTGATCCTCTGTCTAATCTAATTATCTATGTCCTGTTTCAGTCAATTACTATCATCCTGATCCTCTGTCTAATCTAATTATCTATGTCCTGTTTCAGTCAATTACTATCATCCTGATCCTCTGAACATTCTAATTATCTATGTCTTGTTTCAGTCAATTACTATCATCCTGATCCTCTGTCCATTCTAATTATCTATGTCCTGTTTCAGTCAATTACTATCATCCTGATCCTCTGTCTAATCTAATTATCTATGTCCTGTTTCAGTCAATTACTATCATCCTGATCCTCTGTCAATTCTAATTATCTATGTCCTGTTTCAGTCAATTACTATCATCCTGATCCCCTGTCTGTTCTAATTATCTATGTCTTGTTTCAGTCAATTACTATCATCCTGATCCTCTGTCCATTCTAATTATCTATGTCCTGTTTCAGTCAATTACTATCATCCTGATCCTCTGTCCATTCTAATTTTCTATGTTCTTTTTCAGTCAATTACTATCATCCTGATCCTCTGTCCATTCTAATTATCTATGTCCTGTTTCAGTCAATTACTATCATCCTGATCCTCTGTCCATTCTAATTATCTATGTCCTGTTTCAGTCAATTACTATCATCCTGATCCTCTGTCCATTCTAATTATCTATGTCCTGTTTCAGTCAATTACTATCATCCTCATCCTCTGTCTATTCTAATTATCAATGTCCTGTTTCAGTCAATTGCTATCATCCTGATCCTCTATCCATTCTAATTATCCATGTCCTGTTTCAGTCAATTACTATCATCCTGATCCTCTGTCCATTCTAATTATCTATGTCCTGTTTCAGTCAATTACTATCATCCTGATCCTCTGTCCATTCTAATTATCTATGTCCTGTTTCAGTCAATTACTATCATCCTGATCCTCTGTCCATTCTAATTATCTATGTCCTGTTTCAGTCAATTACTATCATCCTGATCCTCTGTCCATTCTAATTATCTATGTCCTGTTTCAGTCAATTACTATCATCCTGATCCTCTGTCCATTCTAATTATCTATGTCCTTTTTCAGTCAATTACTATCATCCTGATCCTCTGTCTAATCTAATTATCTATGTCATGTTTCAGTCAATTACTATCATCCTGATCCTCTGTCCATTCTAATTATTTATGTTCTTTTTCAGTCAATTACTATCATCCTGATCCTCTGTCCATTCAAATTATCTGTAACTGTTTCAGTCAATTACTATCATCCTGATCCTCTGTCCATTCTAATTATCTATGTCCTGTTTCAGTCAATTACTATCATCCTGATCCTCTGTCCATTCTAATTATCTATGTCCTGTTTCAGTCAATTACTATCATCCTGATCCTCTGTCTATTCTAATTATCTATGTCCTGTTTCAGTCAATTGCTATCATCCTCATCCTCTGTCTATTCTAATTATCAATGTCCTGTTTCAGTCAATTGCTATCATCCTGATCCTCTGTCCATTCTAATTATCTATGTCCTGTTTCTGTCAATTACTATCATCCTGATCCTCTGTCCATTCTAATTATCTATGTCCTGTTTCAGTCAATTACTATCATCCTGATCCTCTGTCTATTCTAATTATCTATGTCTTGTTTCATTCAATTACTATCATCCTGATCCTCTGTCCATTCTAATTATCTATGTCCTGGTACAGTCAATTACTATCATCCTGATCATCTGTCCATTCTAATTATTTATGTCCTGTTTCAGTCAATTACTGTCATCCTGATCCTCTGTCCATTCTAATTATCTATGTCCTGGTACAGTCAATGACTATCATCCTGATCCTCTGTCCATTCTATTTATTTATGTCCTGTTTCAGTCAATTACTATCATCCTGATCCTCTGTCCAGTCTAATTATCTATGTCCTGGTACAGTCAATTACTATCATCCTGATCATCTGTCCATTCTATTTATTTATGTCCTGTTTCAGTCAATTACTATCATCCTGATCCTCTGTCCATTCTAATTATCTTTGTCCTGTTTCAGTCAATTGCTATCATCCTGATCCTCTGTCCATTCTAATTATCTATGTCCTGGTACAGTCAATTACTATCATCCTGATCATCTGTCCATTCTATTTATTTATGTCCTGTTTCAGTCAATTACTATCATCCTGATCCTCTGTCCATTCTATTTATTTGTGTCCTGTCTCAGTCAATTACTATCATCCTGATCCTCTGTCCATTCTAATTATCTATGTCCTGTTTCAGTCAATTACTATCATCCTGATCATCTGTCCATTCTATTTATTTATGTCCTGTTTCAGTCAATTACTATCATCCTCATCCTCTGTCCATTCTAATTATCTATGTCCTGTTTCAGTCAATTACTATCATCCTGATCCTCTGACCATTCTAATTATCTATGTCCTGTTTCAGTCAATTACTATCATCCTGATCCTCTGACCATTCTAATTATCTATGTCCTGCTTCCGTCAATTACTATCATCCTGATCCTCTTTCCATTCTAATTATCTATGTCCTGTTTCAGTCAATTACTATCATCCTGATCCCCTGTCTGTTCTAATTATCTATGTCCTGTTTCAGTCAGTTACTATCATCCTGATCCTCTGTCCATTCTAATTTTCTATGTTCTTTTTCAGTCAATTACTATCATCCTGATCCTCTGTCCATTCTAATTATCTATGTCCTGTTTCAGTCAATTACTATCATCCTGATCCTCTGTCCATTCTAATTATCTATGTCCTGTTTCAGTCAATTACTATCATCCTGATCCTCTGTCCATTCTAATTATCTATGTCCTGTTTCAGTCAATTACTATCATCCTCATCCTCTGTCTATTCTAATTATCAATGTCCTGTTTCAGTCAATTGCTATCATCCTGATCCTCTGTCCATTCTAATTATCTATGTCCTGCTTCCGTCAATTACTATCATCCTGATCCTCTTTCCATTCTAATTATCTATGTCCTGTTTCAGTCAATTACTATCATCCTGATCCACTGTCTATTCTAATTATCTATGTCTTGTTTCAGTCAACTACTATCATCCTGATCCTCTGTCCATTCTAATTATCTATGTCCTGTTTCAGTCAATTACTATCATCCTGATCCACTGTCCATTCTAATTATCTATGTCCTGTTTCAGTCAATTACTATCATCCTGATCCTCTGTCCATTCTAATTATCTATGTCCTGTTTCAGTCAATTACTATCATCCTGATCCTCTGTCCATTCTAATTATCTATGTCCTGTTTCAGTCAATTACTATCATCCTGATCCTCTTTCCATTCTAATTATCTATGCCCTATTTCAGTTAATTACTATCATCCTGATCCTCTGTCTATTCTAATTATCTATGTCCTGTTTCAGTCAATTACTATCATCCTGACCCTCTGTCTATTCTAATTATCTATGTCCTGTTTCAGTCAATTACTATCATCCTGATCCTCTGTCTATTCTAATTATCTATGTCCTGTTTCAGTCAATTACTATCATCCTGATCCTCTGTCTATTCTAATTATCTATGTCCTGTTTCAGTCAATTACTATCATCCTGATCCTCTGTCCATTCTAATTATCTATGTCCTGTTTCAGTCAATTACTATCATCCTGATCCTCTGTCCATTCTAATTGTCTATGTCCTGTTTCAGGCAATTACTATCATCCTGATCCTCTGTCCATTCTAATTATCTATGTCCTGTTTCAGTCAATTACTATCATCCTGATCCTCTGTCCATTCTAATTATCTATGTCCTGCTTCAGTCAATTACTATCATCCTAATCCTCTGTCTAATCTAATTATCTATGTCCTGTTTCAGTCAATTACTATCATTCTCATCCTCTGTCCATTCTAATTATCTATGTCCTGTTTCAGTCAATTACTATCATCTTGATCCTCTGTCTAATCTAATTATCTATGTCCTGTTTCAGTCAATTACTATCATCCTGATCCTCTGAACATTCTAATTATCTATGTCTTGTTTCAGTCAATTACTATCATCCTGATCCTCTGTCCATTCTAATTATCTATGTCCTGTTTCAGTCAATTACTATCATCCTGATCCTCTGTCTAATCTAATTATCTATGTCCTGTTTCAGTCAATTACTATCATCCTGATCCTCTGTCCATTCTGATTATCTATGCCCTGTTTCAGTCAATTACTATCATCCTGATCCTCTGTCCATTCTAATTATCTCTGTCCTGTTTCAGTCAATTACTATCATCCTGATCCTCTGTCCATTCTAATTATATATGTCCTGTTTCAGTCAATTACTAACATCCTGATCCTCTGTCCATTCTAATTATCTATGTCCTGTTTCAGTCAATTACTATCATCCTGATCCTCTGTCTAATCTAATTATCTATGTCCTGTTTCAGTCAATTACTATCATCCTGATCCTCTGACCATTCTAATTATCAATGTCCTGTTTCAGTCAATTACTATCATCCTGATCCTCTGTCCATTCTAATTATCTCTGTCCTGTTTCAGTCGATTACTATCATCCTGATCCTCTGTCCATTCTAATTATCTATGTCCTGTTTCAGTCAATTACTATCATCCTGATCCTCTGACCATTCTAATTATATATGTCCTGTTTCAGTCAATTACTATCATCCTGATCCTCTTTCCATTCTAATTATCTATGTCCTGTTTCAGTCAATTACTATCATCCTCATCCTCTGTCTATTCTAATTATCAATGTCCTGTTTCAGTCAATTACTATCATCCTGATCCACTGTCCATTCTAATTATCTATGGCCTGTTTCAGTCAATTACTATCATCCTGATCCTCTGTCCATATTAATTATCTATGTCCTTTTTCAGTCTATTACTATCATCCTGATCCTCTGTCTAATCTAATTATCTATGTCCTGTTTCAGTCAATTACTATCATCCTGATCCTCTGACCATTCTAATTATCAATGTCCTGTTTCAGTCAATTACTATCATCCTGATCCTCTGTCTAATCTAATTATCTATGTCCTGTTTCAGTCAATTACTATCATCCTGATCCTCTGTCCATTCTAATTATCTATGTCCTGTTTCAGTCAATTACTATCATCCTGATCCTCTGTCTATTCTAATTATCTATATCCTGTTTCAGTCAATTACTATCATCCTGATCCTCTGACCATTCTAATTATCTATGTCCTGTTTCAGTCAATTACTATCATCCTGATCCTCTGTCCATTCTAATTATCTATGTCCTGTTTCAGTCAATTACTATCATCCTGATCCTCTGACCATTCTAATTATCTATGTCCTGTTTCAGTCAATTACTATCATCCTGATCCTCTGTCCATTCTAATTATCTATGTCCTGTTTCAGTCAATTACTATCATCCTGATCCTCTGACCATTCTAATTATCTATGTCCTGTTTCAGTCAATTACTATCATCCTGATCCTCTGTCCATTCTAATTATCTATGTCCTGTTTCAGTCAATTACTATCATCCTGATCCTCTGACCATTCTAATTATCTATGTCCTGTTTCAGTCAATTACTATCATCCTGATCCTCTGTCCATTCTAATTATATATGTCCTGTTTCAGTCAATTACTGCCATCCCGATCCTCTGTCCATTCTAATTATATATGTCCTGTTTCAGTCAATTACTATCATCCTGATCCTCTGACCATTCTAATTATCAATGTCCTGTTTCAGTCAATTACTATCATCCTGATCCTCTGTCCATTCTAATTATCTATGTCCTGTTTCAGTCAATTACTATCATCCTGATCCTCTGTCCATTCTAATTGTCTATGTCCTGTTTCAGGCAATTACTATCATCCTGATCCTCTGTCCATTCTAATTATCTATGTCCTGTTTCAGTCAATTACTATCATCCTGATCCTCTGTCCATTCTAATTATCTATGTCCTGCTTCAGTCAATTACTATCATCCTAATCCTCTGTCTAATCTAATTATCTATGTCCTGTTTCAGTCAATTACTATCATTCTCATCCTCTGTCCATTCTAATTATCTATGTCCTGTTTCAGTCAATTACTATCATCTTGATCCTCTGTCTAATCTAATTATCTATGTCCTGTTTCAGTCAATTACTATCATCCTGATCCTCTGAACATTCTAATTATCTATGTCTTGTTTCAGTCAATTACTATCATCCTGATCCTCTGTCCATTCTAATTATCTATGTCCTGTTTCAGTCAATTACTATCATCCTGATCCTCTGTCTAATCTAATTATCTATGTCCTGTTTCAGTCAATTACTATCATCCTGATCCTCTGTCCATTCTGATTATCTATGCCCTGTTTCAGTCAATTACTATCATCCTGATCCTCTGTCCATTCTAATTATCTCTGTCCTGTTTCAGTCAATTACTATCATCCTGATCCTCTGTCCATTCTAATTATATATGTCCTGTTTCAGTCAATTACTAACATCCTGATCCTCTGTCCATTCTAATTATCTATGTCCTGTTTCAGTCAATTACTATCATCCTGATCCTCTGTCTAATCTAATTATCTATGTCCTGTTTCAGTCAATTACTATCATCCTGATCCTCTGACCATTCTAATTATCAATGTCCTGTTTCAGTCAATTACTATCATCCTGATCCTCTGTCCATTCTAATTATCTCTGTCCTGTTTCAGTCGATTACTATCATCCTGATCCTCTGTCCATTCTAATTATCTATGTCCTGTTTCAGTCAATTACTATCATCCTGATCCTCTGACCATTCTAATTATATATGTCCTGTTTCAGTCAATTACTATCATCCTGATCCTCTTTCCATTCTAATTATCTATGTCCTGTTTCAGTCAATTACTATCATCCTCATCCTCTGTCTATTCTAATTATCAATGTCCTGTTTCAGTCAATTACTATCATCCTGATCCACTGTCCATTCTAATTATCTATGTCCTGTTTCAGTCAATTACTATCATCCTGATCCTCTGTCCATATTAATTATCTATGTCCTTTTTCAGTCAATTACTATCATCCTGATCCTCTGTCCATTCTAATTATCTATGTCCTGTTTCAGTCAATTACCATCATCCTGATCCTCTGTCCATTCTGATTATCTATGTCCTGCTTCAGTCAATTACTATCATCCTGATCCTCTGTCTAATCTAATTATCTATGTCCTGTTTCAGTCAATTACTATCATCCTGATCCTCTGACCATTCTAATTATCAATGTCCTGTTTCAGTCAATTACTATCATCCTGATCCTCTGTCTAATCTAATTATCTATGTCCTGTTTCAGTCAATTACTATCATCCTGATCCTCTGTCCATTCTAATTATCTATGTCCTGTTTCAGTCAATTACTATCATCCTGATCCTCTGTCTATTCTAATTATCTATATCCTGTTTCAGTCAATTACTATCATCCTGATCCTCTGACCATTCTAATTATCTATGTCCTGTTTCAGTCAATTACTATCATCCTGATCCTCTGTCCATTCTAATTATCTATGTCCTGTTTCAGTCAATTACTATCATCCTGATCCTCTGACCATTCTAATTATCTATGTCCTGTTTCAGTCAATTACTATCATCCTGATCCTCTGTCCATTCTAATTATCTATGTCCTGTTTCAGTCAATTACTATCATCCTGATCCTCTGTCCATTCTAATTATCTATGTCCTGTTTCAGTCAATTACTATCATCCTGATCCTCTGACCATTCTAATTATCTATGTCCTGTTTCAGTCAATTACTATCATCCTGATCCTCTGTCCATTCTAATTATCTATGTCCTGTTTCAGTCAATTACTATCATCCTGATCCTCTGACCATTCTAATTATCTATGTCCTGTTTCAGTCAATTACTATCATCCTGATCCTCTGTCCATTCTAATTATATATGTCCTGTTTCAGTCAATTACTGCCATCCCGATCCTCTGTCCATTCTAATTATATATGTCCTGTTTCAGTCAATTACTATCATCCTGATCCTCTGACCATTCTAATTATCTATGTCCTGTTTCAGTCAATTACTATCATCCTGATCCTCTGTCCATTCTAATTATCTGTGTCCTGTTTCAGTCAATTACTATCATCCTGATCCTCTCTCCTTTGTAATTATATATGTCCTGTTTCAGTCAATTACTACCATCCTGATCCTCTGTCAATTCTAATTATATATGTCCTGTTTCAGTCAATTACTATCATCCTGATCCTCTGACCATTCTAATTATCTATGTCCTGTTTCAGTCAATTACTATCATCCTGATCCTTTAAACATTCTAATTATCTATGTCGTGTTTCAGTCAATTACTATCATCCTGATCCTCTCTCCTTTGTAATTATCTATGTCCTGTTTCAGTCAATTACTATCATCCTGATCCTCTGTCCATTCTAATTATCTATGTCCTGTTTCAGTCAATTACTATCATCCTGATCCTCTGACCATTCTAATTATCTATGTCCTGTTTCAGTCAATTACTATCATCCTGATCCTCTGTCCATTCTAATTATCTATGTCCTGTTTCAGTCAATTACTATCATCCTGATCCTCTGTCCATTCTAATTATCTATGTCCTGTTTCAGTCAATTACTATCATCCTGATCCTCTGACCATTCTAATTATCTATGTCCTGTTTCAGTCAATTACTATCATCCTGATCCTCTGTCCATTCTAATTATCTATGTCCTGTTTCAGTCAATTACTATCATCCTGATCCTCTGACCATTCTAATTATCTATGTCCTGTTTCAGTCAATTACTATCATCCTGATCCTCTGTCCATTCTAATTATATATGTCCTGTTTCAGTCAATTACTATCATCCTGATCCTCTGACCATTCTAATTATCTATGTCCTGTTTCAGTCAATTACTATCATCCTGATCCTCTGTCCATTCTAATTATCTGTGTCCTGTTTCAGTCAATTACTATCATCCTGATCCTCTCTCCTTTGTAATTATATATGTCCTGTTTCAGTCAATTACTACCATCCTGATCCTCTGTCAATTCTAATTATATATGTCCTGTTTCAGTCAATTACTATCATCCTGATCCTCTGACCATTCTAATTATCTATGTCCTGTTTCAGTCAATTACTATCATCCTGATCCTCTAAACATTCTAATTATCTATGTCGTGTTTCAGTCAATTACTATCATCCTGATCCTCTCTCCTTTGTAATTATCTATGTCCTGTTTCAGTCAATTACTATCATCCTGATCCTCTGTCTATTCTAATTATCTATGTCCTGCTTCAGTCAATTACTATCATCCTGATCCTCCGTCCATTCTAATTATATATGTCCTGTTTCAGTCAATTACTATCATCCTGATCCTCTTTCCATTCTAATTATCTATGTCCTGTTTCAGTCAATTACTATCATCCTGATCCTCTGTCCATTCTAATTATCAATGTCCTGTTTCAGTCTATTACTATCATCCTGATCCTCTGTCCATTCTAATTATCTATGTCCTGTTTCAGTCAATTACTATCATCCTGATCCTCTCTCCTTTGTAATTATATATGTCCTGTTTCAGTCAATTACTACCATCCTGATCCTCTGTCAATTCTAATTATATATGTCCTGTTTCAGTCAATTACTATCATCCTGATCCTCTGACCATTCTAATTATCTATGTCCTGTTTCAGTCAATTACTATCATCCTGATCCTCTAAACATTCTAATTATCTATGTCGTGTTTCAGTCAATTACTATCATCCTGATCCTCTCTCCTTTGTAATTATCTATGTCCTGTTTCAGTCAATTACTATCATCCTGATCCTCTGTCTATTCTAATTATCTATGTCCTGCTTCAGTCAATTACTATCATCCTGATCCTCCGTCCATTCTAATTATATATGTCCTGTTTCAGTCAATTACTATCATCCTGATCCTCTTTCCATTCTAATTATCTATGTCCTGTTTCAGTCAATTACTATCATCCTGATCCTCTGTCCATTCTAATTATCAATGTCCTGTTTCACTCTATTACTATCATCCTGATCCTCTGTCCATTCTAATTATCTATGTCCTGTTTCAGTCAATTACCATCATCCTGATCCTCTGTCCATTCTAATTATCAATGTTCTGCTTCAGTCTATTACTATCATCCTGATCCTCTGTCTATTCTAATTTTCTATGTCCTGTTTCAGTCAATTACTATCATCCTGATTCTCTCTCCTTTGTAATTATCTATGTCCTGTTTCAGTCAATTACTATCATCCTGATCCTCTGTCCATTCTGATTATCTATGTCCTGTTTCAGTCAATTACTATCATCCTGATCCTCTGTCCATTCTAATTATCTCTGTCCTGTTTCAGTCAATTACTATCATCCTGATCCTCTGACCATTCTAATTATCTATGTCCTGTTTCAGTCAATTACTATCATCCTGATCCTCTGTCCATTCTAATTATCTATGTCCTGTTTCAGTCAATTACTGTCATCCTGATCCTCTGTCCATTCTAATTATCTATGTCCTGTTTCAGTCAATTAATATCATCCTGATCCTCTGTCTAATCTAATTATCTATGTCCTGTTTCAGTCAATTACTATCATCCTGATCCTCTGACCATTCTAATTATCAATGTCCTGTTTCAGTCAATTACTATCATCCTGATCCTCTGTCTAATCTAATTATCTATGTCCTGTTTCAGTCAATTACTATCATCCTGATCCTCTGTCCATTCTAATTATCTATGTCCTGTTTCAGTCAATTACTATCATCCTGATCCTCTGTCCATTCTAATTATATATGTCCTGTTTCAGTCAATTACTACCATCCTGATCCTCTGTCCATTTTAATTATTTATGTCCTGTTTCAGTCAATTACTATCATCCTGATCCTCTGTCTATTCTAATTATATATGTCCTGTTTCAGTCAATTACTATCATCCTGATCCTCTGACCATTCTAATTATCTATGTCCTGTTTAAGTCAATTACTATCATCCTGATCCTCTGTCCATTCTAATTATCTGTGTCCTGTTTCAGTCAATTACTATCATCCTGATCCTCTGTCCATTCTAATTATCAATGTCCTGTTTCAGTCAATTGCTATCATCCTGATCCTCTGTCCATTCTAATTATCTGTGTCCTGTTTCAGTCAATTACTATCATCCTGATCCTCTGTCCATTCTAATTATCTATGTCCTGTTTCAGTCAATTACTATCATCCTGATCCTCTGACCATTCTAATTATCTATGTCCTGTTTCAGTCAATTACTATCATCCTGATCCTCTTTCCATTCTAATTATCTATGTCCTGTTTCAGTCAATTACTATCATCCTCATCCTCTGTCTATTCTAATTATCTATGTCCTGTTTCAGTCAATTACTATCATCCTGATCCATTGTCCATTCTAATTATCTATGTCCTGTTTCAGTCAATTACTATCATCCTGATCCTCTGTCCATATTAATTACCTATGTCCTTTTTCAGTCAATTACTATCATCCTGATCATCTGTCCATTCTTATTATATATGTCCTGTTTCAGTCAATTACCATCATCCTGATCCTCTGTCCATTCTAATTATCTATGTCCTGTTTCAGTCAATTACTATCATCCTGATCCTCTGTCTATTCTAATTATCTATGTCCTGTTTCAGTCAATTTCTACCATCCTGTTCCTCTGTCCATTCTAATTATATATGTCCTGTTTCAGTCAATTACTGCCATCCCGATCCTCTGTCCATTCTAATTATATATGTCCTGTTTCAGTCAATTACTATCATCCTGATCCTCTGACCATTCTAATTATCTATGTCCTGTTTCAGTCAATTACTATCATCCTGATCCTCTGTCCATTCTAATTATCTGTGTCCTGTTTCAGTCAATTACTATCATCCTGATCCTCTCTCCTTTGTAATTATATATGTCCTGTTTCAGTCAATTACTACCATCCTGATCCTCTGTCAATTCTAATTATATATGTCCTGTTTCAGTCAATTACTATCATCCTGATCCTCTGACCATTCTAATTATCTATGTCCTGTTTCAGTCAATTACTATCATCCTGATCCTTTAAACATTCTAATTATCTATGTCGTGTTTCAGTCAATTACTATCATCCTGATCCTCTCTCCTTTGTAATTATCTATGTCCTGTTTCAGTCAATTACTATCATCCTGATCCTCTGTCCATTCTAATTATCTATGTCCTGTTTCAGTCAATTACTATCATCCTGATCCTCTGACCATTCTAATTATCTATGTCCTGTTTCAGTCAATTACTATCATCCTGATCCTCTGTCCATTCTAATTATCTATGTCCTGTTTCAGTCAATTACTATCATCCTGATCCTCTGTCCATTCTAATTATCTATGTCCTGTTTCAGTCAATTACTATCATCCTGATCCTCTGACCATTCTAATTATCTATGTCCTGTTTCAGTCAATTACTATCATCCTGATCCTCTGTCCATTCTAATTATCTATGTCCTGTTTCAGTCAATTACTATCATCCTGATCCTCTGACCATTCTAATTATCTATGTCCTGTTTCAGTCAATTACTATCATCCTGATCCTCTGTCCATTCTAATTATATATGTCCTGTTTCAGTCAATTACTATCATCCTGATCCTCTGACCATTCTAATTATCTATGTCCTGTTTCAGTCAATTACTATCATCCTGATCCTCTGTCCATTCTAATTATCTGTGTCCTGTTTCAGTCAATTACTATCATCCTGATCCTCTCTCCTTTGTAATTATATATGTCCTGTTTCAGTCAATTACTACCATCCTGATCCTCTGTCAATTCTAATTATATATGTCCTGTTTCAGTCAATTACTATCATCCTGATCCTCTGACCATTCTAATTATCTATGTCCTGTTTCAGTCAATTACTATCATCCTGATCCTCTAAACATTCTAATTATCTATGTCGTGTTTCAGTCAATTACTATCATCCTGATCCTCTCTCCTTTGTAATTATCTATGTCCTGTTTCAGTCAATTACTATCATCCTGATCCTCTGTCTATTCTAATTATCTATGTCCTGCTTCAGTCAATTACTATCATCCTGATCCTCCGTCCATTCTAATTATATATGTCCTGTTTCAGTCAATTACTATCATCCTGATCCTCTTTCCATTCTAATTATCTATGTCCTGTTTCAGTCAATTACTATCATCCTGATCCTCTGTCCATTCTAATTATCAATGTCCTGTTTCAGTCTATTACTATCATCCTGATCCTCTGTCCATTCTAATTATCTATGTCCTGTTTCAGTCAATTACTATCATCCTGATCCTCTCTCCTTTGTAATTATATATGTCCTGTTTCAGTCAATTACTACCATCCTGATCCTCTGTCAATTCTAATTATATATGTCCTGTTTCAGTCAATTACTATCATCCTGATCCTCTGACCATTCTAATTATCTATGTCCTGTTTCAGTCAATTACTATCATCCTGATCCTCTAAACATTCTAATTATCTATGTCGTGTTTCAGTCAATTACTATCATCCTGATCCTCTCTCCTTTGTAATTATCTATGTCCTGTTTCAGTCAATTACTATCATCCTGATCCTCTGTCTATTCTAATTATCTATGTCCTGCTTCAGTCAATTACTATCATCCTGATCCTCCGTCCATTCTAATTATATATGTCCTGTTTCAGTCAATTACTATCATCCTGATCCTCTTTCCATTCTAATTATCTATGTCCTGTTTCAGTCAATTACTATCATCCTGATCCTCTGTCCATTCTAATTATCAATGTCCTGTTTCACTCTATTACTATCATCCTGATCCTCTGTCCATTCTAATTATCTATGTCCTGTTTCAGTCAATTACCATCATCCTGATGCTCTGTCCATTCTAATTATCAATGTTCTGCTTCAGTCTATTACTATCATCCTGATCCTCTGTCTATTCTAATTTTCTATGTCCTGTTTCAGTCAATTACTATCATCCTGATTCTCTCTCCTTTGTAATTATCTATGTCCTGTTTCAGTCAATTACTATCATCCTGATCCTCTGTCCATTCTGATTATCTATGTCCTGTTTCAGTCAATTACTATCATCCTGATCCTCTGTCCATTCTAATTATCTCTGTCCTGTTTCAGTCAATTACTATCATCCTGATCCTCTGACCATTCTAATTATCTATGTCCTGTTTCAGTCAATTACTATCATCCTGATCCTCTGTCCATTCTAATTATCTATGTCCTGTTTCAGTCAATTACTGTCATCCTGATCCTCTGTCCATTCTAATTATCTATGTCCTGTTTCAGTCAATTAATATCATCCTGATCCTCTGTCTAATCTAATTATCTATGTCCTGTTTCAGTCAATTACTATCATCCTGATCCTCTGACCATTCTAATTATCAATGTCCTGTTTCAGTCAATTACTATCATCCTGATCCTCTGTCTAATCTAATTATCTATGTCCTGTTTCAGTCAATTACTATCATCCTGATCCTCTGTCCATTCTAATTATCTATGTCCTGTTTCAGTCAATTACTATCATCCTGATCCTCTGTCCATTCTAATTATATATGTCCTGTTTCAGTCAATTACTACCATCCTGATCCTCTGTCCATTTTAATTATTTATGTCCTGTTTCAGTCAATTACTATCATCCTGATCCTCTGTCTATTCTAATTATATATGTCCTGTTTCAGTCAATTACTATCATCCTGATCCTCTGACCATTCTAATTATCTATGTCCTGTTTAAGTCAATTACTATCATCCTGATCCTCTGTCCATTCTAATTATCTGTGTCCTGTTTCAGTCAATTACTATCATCCTGATCCTCTGTCCATTCTAATTATCAATGTCCTGTTTCAGTCAATTGCTATCATCCTGATCCTCTGTCCATTCTAATTATCTGTGTCCTGTTTCAGTCAATTACTATCATCCTGATCCTCTGTCCATTCTAATTATCTATGTCCTGTTTCAGTCAATTACTATCATCCTGATCCTCTGACCATTCTAATTATCTATGTCCTGTTTCAGTCAATTACTATCATCCTGATCCTCTTTCCATTCTAATTATCTATGCCCTGTTTCAGTCAATTACTATCATCCTCATCCTCTGTCTATTCTAATTATCTATGTCCTGTTTCAGTCAATTACTATCATCCTGATCCATTGTCCATTCTAATTATCTATGTCCTGTTTCAGTCAATTACTATCATCCTGATCCTCTGTCCATATTAATTACCTATGTCCTTTTTCAGTCAATTACTATCATCCTGATCATCTGTCCATTCTTATTATATATGTCCTGTTTCAGTCAATTACCATCATCCTGATCCTCTGTCCATTCTGATTATCTATGTCCTGCTTCAGTCTATTACTATCATCCTGATCCTCCGTCTATTCTAATTATCCATGTCATGTTTCAGTCAATTACTATCATCCTGATCCTCTGTCCATTCTAATTATCTATGTCCTGTTTCAGTCAATTACTATCATCCTGATCCTCTGACCATTATAATTATCTATGTCCTGTTTCATTCAATTACTATCATCCTGATCCTCTGTCCATTCTAATTATCTATGTCCTGTTTCAGTCAATTACTATCATCCTGATCCTCTGTCCATTCTAATTATCTATGTCCTGTTTCAGTCAATTACTATCATCCTGATCCTCTGACCATTCTAATTATCTATGTCCTGTTTCAGTCAATTACTATCATCCTGATCCTCTGTCCATTCTAATTATATATGTCCTGTTTCAGTCAATTACTATCATCCTGATCCTCTGAACATTCTAATTATCTATGTCCTGTTTCAGTCAATTACTATCATCCTGATCCTCTGTCCATTCTAATTATATATGTCCTGTTTCATTCAATTACTACCATCCCGATCCTCTGTCCATTCTAATTATATATGTCCTGTTTCAGTCAATTACTATCATCCTGATCCTCTGACCATTCTAATTATCTATGTCCTGTTTCAGTCAATTATTATCATCCTGATCCTCTGTCCATTCTAATTATCTGTGTCCTGTTTCAGTCAATTACTATCATCCTGATCCTCTCTCCTTTGTAATTATATATGTCCTGTTTCAGTCAATTACTACCATCCTGATCCTCTGTCCATTCTAATTATATATGTCCTGTTTCAGTCAATTACTATCATCCTGATCCTCTGACCATTCTAATTATCTATGTCCTGTTTCAGTCAATTACTATCAACCTGATCCTCTGTCCATTCTAATTATCTATGTCCTGTTTCATTCAATTACTATCATCTTCATCCTCTGTCTATTCTAATTATCTATGTCCTATTTCAGTCAATTACTATCATCCTGATCCTCTAAACATTCTAATTATCTATGTCGTGTTTCAGTCAATTACTATCATCCTGATCCTCTCTCCTTTGTAATTATCTATGTCCTGTTTCAGTCAATTACTATAATCCTGATCCTCTGTCTATTCTAATTATCTATGTCCTGCTTCAGTTAATTACTATCATCCTGATCCTCCGTCCATTCTAATTATATATGTCCTGTTTCAGTCAATTACTATCATCCTGATCCTCTGTCCATTCTAATTATCAATGTCCTGTTTCAGTCTATTACTATCATCCTGATCCTCTGTCCATTATAATTATCTCTGTCCTGTTTCAGTCAATTACCATCATCCTGATCCTTTGTCCATTCTAATTATCAATGTCCTGTTTCAGTCTATTACTATCATCCTGATCCTCTGTCTATTCTAATTATCTATGTCCTTTTTCAGTCAATTACTATCATCCTGATTCTCTCTCCTTTGTAATTATCTATGTCCTGTTTCAGTCAATTACTATCATCCTGATCCTCTGTCCATTCTGATTATCTATGTCCTGTTTCAGTCAATTACTATCATCCTGATCCTCTGTCCATTCTAATTATCTCTGTCCTGTTTCAGTCAATTACTATCATCCTGATCCTCTGTCCATTCTAATTATCTATGTCCTGTTTCAGTCAATTACTATCATCCTGATCCTCTGTCCATTCTAATTATCTATGTCCTGTTTCAGTCAATTACTATCATCCTGATCCTCTGTCTAATCTAATTATCTATGTCCTGTTTCAGACAATTACTATCATCCTGATCCTCTGACCATTCTAATTATCAATGTCCTGTTTCAGTCAATTACTATCATCCTGATCCTCTGTCCATTCTAATTATCTATGTCCTGTTTCAGTCAATTACTATCATCCTGATCCTCTGACCATTCTAATTATCTATGTCCTGTTTCAGTCAATTACTATCATCCTGATCCTCTGTCCATTCTAATTATATATGTCCTGTTTCAGTCAATTACTATCATCCTGATCCTCTGTCCATTCTAATTATATATGTCCTGTTTCAGTCAATTACTACCATCCTGATCCTCTGTCCATTCTAATTATTTATGTCCTGTTTCAGTCAATTACTATCATCCTGATCCTCTGTCTATTCTAATTATATATGTCCTGTTTCAGTCAATTACTATCATCCTGATCCTCTGACCATTCTAATTATCTATGTCCTGTTTCAGTCAATTACTATCATCCTGATCCTCTGTCCATTCTAATTATCTGTGTCCTGTTTCAGTCAATTACTATCATCCTGATCCTCTGTCCATTCTAATTATCTATGTCCTGTTTCAGTCAATTACTATCATCCTGATCCTCTGTCCATTCTAATTATCTATGTCCTGTTTCAGTCAATTACTATCATCCTGATCCTCTGTCTATTCTAATTATCTATGTCCTGTTTCAGTCAATTTCTACCATCCTGTTCCTCTGTACATTCTAATTATCTATGTCCTGTTTCAGTCAATTACTATCATCCTGATCCTCTTTCCATTCTAATTATCTATGTCCTGTTTCAGTCAATTACTATCATCCTGATCCTCTGTCCATTCTAATTATCTATGTCCTGTTTCAGTCAATTACTATCATCCTGATCCTCTGTCCATATTAATTATCTATGTCCTGCTTCAGTCAATTACTATCATCCTGATCCTCTGTCTATTCTCATAATCTATGTCCTGTTTCAGTCAATTACTATCATCCTGATCCTCTGTCCATTCTAATTATCTATGTCCTGTTTCAGTCAATTACTATCATCCTGATCCTCTGAACATTGTAATTATCTATGTCCTGTTTCAGTCAATTACTATCATCCTGATCCTCTGTCTATTCTAATTATCTGTGTCCTGTTTCAGTCAATTACTATCATCCTGATCCTCTGTCCATTCTAATTATCAATGTCCTGTTTCAGTCAATTACTATCATCCTGATCCTCTGTCTATTCTCATAATCTATGTCCTGTTTCAGTCAATTACTATCATCCTGATCCTCTGTCTATTCTAATTATCTATGTCCTGTTTCAGTCAATTACTATCATCCTGATCCTCTGTCCATTCTAATTATCAATGTCCTGTTTCAGTCAATTACTATCATCCTGATCCTCTGTCTATTCTCATAATCTATGTCCTGTTTCAGTCAATTACTATCATCCTGATCCTCTGTCTATTCTAATTATCTATGTCCTGTTTCAGTCAATTACTATCATCCTGATCCTCTGTCCATTCTAATTAACTATGTCCTGTTTCAGTCAATTACTATCATCCTGATCCTCTGTCCATTCTAATTATCTATGTCCTGTTTCAGTCAATTACTATCATCCTGATCCTCTGTCCATTCTAATTATCTATGTCCTGTTTCAGTCAATTACTATCATCCTGATCCTCTGTCTATTCTAATTATCTGTGTCCTGTTTCAGTCAATTACTATCATCCTGATCCTCTGTCCATTCTAATTATCAATGTCCTGTTTCAGTCAATTACTATCATCCTGATCCTCTGTCTATTCTCATAATCTATGTCCTGTTTCAGTCAATTACTATCATCCTGATCCTCTGTCCATTCTAATTATCTATGTCCTGTTTCAGTCAATTACTATCATCCTGATCCTCTGTCCATTCTAATTAACTATGTCCTGTTTCAGTCAATTACTATCATCCGGATCCTCTGTCCATTCTAATTATCTATGTCCTGTTTCAGTCAATTACTATCATCCTGATCCTCTGTCTATTCTAATTATCTATGTCCTGTTTCAGTCAGTTACTATCATCCTGATCCTCTGTCCATTCTAATTAACTATGTCCTGTTTCAGTCAATTACTATCATCCGGATCCTCTGACCATCCTAACCTATCTATGTCCTGTTTCAGTCAATTGCTGTCATCCTGTCTGTATGTCCATTCTGCTAAACTATCCATGTCCTGTATCAGTCAATTACTATGATCCTGACAGTCTCTCCATTCTTCTGTGTCTATTCTGCTAACCTATCTATGTCCTGTTTCAGTCAATTACAATAATCTGTGATGTTGGGACTTCAGGAGTAGGCCGAGATGGATCATCAACTCGGCGCTTCTGGCTGAAGATTTTTGCAAATGCTTCAGCTTGTTTTTTTGCACTGATGTGCTGGGCTCCCCCATTATTGAGAAAGGGGATATTTGTGGAGCTATCTCCTCCAGTTAGTTGTTTAATTGTCCATCACCATTCACGGCTGGATGTGGCAAGACTGCAGATCTTAGATCTGATCCGTTGGTTATGGAATCGCTAATCTCTGTCTATCACATGCTGCCTATGCAGTTTGGCACGTAGATACTCCTGCGTTGTGGCTTCACCTGGTCGACACCTCATTTTGAGGTATGCCTGGTGCTACTCCTGGCATGTCCTCCTACACTCTTCATTGAATCCCATGTGCTTTAATTTTGCACGCTAACTTCTTACGTGGGATCTTACCAAAATCCTTCGGAAATCACAATACATCACATCCACTCGTTATATCTTTTCTATTCTGTGAGTTACATCCTCAAAAAATCCCAGTGGATTTGCCAAGAATGGTTTCCCTTTCAGAAATTCATGTTGACTGTGTCCGATCCTGTCATTGTTTTGCGTGTGCTCTGTTATTACATCTTTTATAATGTTCTCTCGCATTTTCCCCACTACTTATGTCAGGCCTACCGGTCAATAATTCCCTGTTGTGTCTCTACCACCGTTTTTAAATAGTGGGGTTACATTAGCTAACCTGCAATCCATTGGAACTCTTCCAGAGTCTATCGAAATTTGAAGACTGGCCAGCAATGCATTTACTATTTCTAGAGTCACTTCCTTAAGTACTTTGGGATGTAGATTATCAGGCCCTGGGGATTTATCAGCCTTCAATACCATCAATTTACCCAACACCATTTCCCTACTAATACTGATTTCATACCGTCCCTCCTTCTCAATAGACCCTATGTTCCCCAACATTACTGGGAGGTAATTTGTGTCCTCCTTTGTGAAGACAGAACCAAAGTATGTATTTAATTGGTCTACGATTTCTTTGTTCCCCAATACTTCCAATCAGAATTCGATGAAGTGTCATTTAACAGGCTTGTCAATAAAGATCAAGCCCATGGAATAAAAGGGACAAAGTTGTCTGCATGAGCAGAAGCAGAGAGAGGGGGTGAAAGGTTGTTTTTAGACTGGAGGAAGTTTCCCCAGGGGTCGTTACTGGGACTGCTACTTTTCATGTTATATGTTAAACACTTGGACTTGAGTGTAAATGGAACAATTTCAAACTTTACACTTGGCACAAAACTTGGAAGTGTACTGCGCAATGAGGATGATCATAACAGACATCAAGTGAATGTAGACAGGTTGTTGGAATGGACGGACACGTGGCAGATAAACTTTAACAGAAGCGCAAATTGATACATTTTCATAGGACGGAGAGGAGAGGCAATGGAAAATAATGGGTGTAATTTTAATGGGGGTGCAGCAACAGAGTAGATGCATGTGAATAGTTCAATGGCAGGACATATAGATGAGCTTGTTAAAAATGACATGCTGTGTGACAGTTACAAAGACAAACTATCCCTCCTTGTCCTTCACAAACTTACTGCAGTCTGTGACAATGTTCGTAACACCATCTTTCTCCCACACCTCTCCATTGTCGTCCAGCTGGAAGGAAATGCTGTTACCTTTTTATTATTTCATGGGATGTGGGCATCGCTGGCTAAACCAACATTCATTGCCCATCACTAATTGCCTTTGAAAAGGTGGTATTAAGCTGCCTCCTTGATCCGCTGCAGTCCATCTGGTGCTGGTACACCCACAGTACTATTTAGGAAGGGAGTTCCAGGATTTTAACCCAGTGACATAAAGGAACAGCGATATCGTTCCATTTCAGGATGGTAAGTGACTTGGAGGGGAACTTGCAGGTGGTGGTGTTCCCATGCATCGCTGCCATTGTCCTTCTAAGTTGTAGAGGTCGTGGGTTTGGAAGGTGCTGTCTAAGAAGCCTTGGTGCGTTGCTACAGTGCATCTTGTAGATGGTACACACTGCTGCCCCTGTGCTGGTGGTGTGGGAGTGCATGGCACCCCAATCACAACAATCAAGCGGGCTGTTTTGTCCTGGATGGTGTTGACCTCCTGGAGTGTTGTTGGTGCTGCACTCATCCAGGCAAGTGGACAGTATTTCATAACACTCCTGACTTGTGCCTTGCAAATGGTGTACAGGATTTGGGGAGTCAGGAGGTGAGTTACTCTCCGCAGCATTCCGAGCCTTTGACCTGCTCTTGTAGCTGCAATTCAGCTTCTGTTCAATGGTAACCCCTAGGATGTTGATTGTGGGAGATTCAGCGATGGTAATGCCGTTGAATGTCAAGGGGAGATGGTTAGATTCTCTCTTATTGGAAATAATTGTGTCCTGGCACTTGTGTGTCATGAATGTTACTTTCCACCTATCAGCACAAGCCTGAATGTTGTCCAGGTCTTGCTGCATATGTCTGTCTTCAGTATCTGAGCAGTTGTGAATAGTGATCATCATTGTACAGTCATCAGTGAACTTTCCCACTTCTGACCTTATGATTGAAGAGGGTCATTGATGAAGCAGCTGAAGATGTTTGGGCCTAGGACACTACCCTGAGGAACTCCTGCAGTGATGTCCTGGAACTGAGATGATTGACCTCCAACAACCACAACCATCTTCCTTTATGCTAGGTTAGGAATGACTCCCAAGCAGTTGATTTCTCCCATTGACTTCTGCTTAGCTAGGTTCCATTCATAGCTAAAAGAACAGAAAATGTTGTGAATACTCAGCTTGTCTGGCAGCATCTGTGGAGAGAGAAGCAGAGTTAATGTTTCATGTTGATGACCTTTCATCAAAACCGACAACGGTCAGAAATGTCAAGGGTTTTGAACAAGTGAAAGGTGGGGAAGAGCAACAAAAAGGAGGGTCTGAATAGGACCGAGGGCAGAGAGATTAAATGACAAAGAACAAGGCATTTGTTCAGAGAGAGTGTTAATGGCTGAATAATGAACTGCTCTGTCAGAAAGCAAAAGCATGAAAAACAAGTTTAAGATCATGTGACGGTGTGACATTGTTGAACTCAGTGTTGATCCAGAGGCTCTAAAGTGTCGAATTGGAAGATGAGATTGAGCTTCACTGGAACACTGCAGCAGGTGGAGGTCAGAAATGTCAGAGTGGCAGTAGGGCAGTGAATTAAAATGGCAAGTGACCAGAAGCCCGGGGTTCGGCAGACTGAGTGGACAGGCCCCACAAAGCGGTCACTCAATCTTTATTTGGTCTTCCCAATGTTTTCTTTTTGTTACTCGTTCATGGGATATGTTCATCACTGACTAGAACAGCATTTTTAGGCCATCCTTAATGGAGAGGAGACCGCGTATGAGCAGCGAATACAGTATACTAAATTGAAAGAAGTACTAATAAATTGCTGCTTCACCTGAAAGGAATGTTTAGGGCCTTGGATAGTGAGGCTAGAGGAGGTAAAAGGGCAGATATGAAACCTTCTGTGATTGCATGGGAAGGTGCCGTGGGAAGGGGACAAGGTGTTGGGGGTGAGGGAGGAGTGGACCAGGGTGTCATGGAGGGAACAATCCCTTCAGAATGCTGACAGCGGAGGATGGGGGGAAGGAGCTCTTGGTAGTGGCATCACACTGGAGGTGGCAAAAATGGTGGAAAGTGATACTTTGGATGTGGAGGCTGATGGGGTGGAAAGTGAAGACAAGATGAACCCTTTCACAGGTCTGGGAGGGAGGGGAAGGGGTGAGGGTAAAGGTGCGGAAAATGGGTCAGACCCAGTTGAAGGCCCTGTCAACCAAGGTGGGGGGGGGGGGATCCTCAGTGGAGGAAAAAGGAAGACATATCAGAAGTGTTGTCGTGGAAGGTTGCATCATCAGAACAGATGCGATGGAGAAACGGGGAGAATGGAATGGAGTCCTGACAGGAGGCAGGGTGTGAAGAAGTGTAGTCGAGGTGGCTGTGAGACTCACTGGACTTATAATGGATATTATTGGGCAGCCTATCCCAAGAGATGGAGACAGAAAAGTCGAGGAAGGGAAGTGTTGGAGATGGACAACAAGAAGGTGAAAGAAGGGTGAAAATTGGAAGCAATGTTAATAAAGTTTTCCAGTTCGAGATGGGAGCAGGAAACAGCACCGATACAGTTATCAATGCACCAGAAGAAAGAGCTCAGGGAGGGTACCTGAGTCGGACTGGAACAAGGAATGTTCAAGATATGCGATAATAAGACGGGCATAGTTAAGACACATGCGGGTACCCATAGCAACACCATTTACTTGAAGTTCAGCTATGAAGAGACACTGCACAGGCTACGGTTGTTTTCCTCAGAGCAGAGAATGCTGAGGGGGAACCTGATTGAGTTGTACAAAATATGAGCAGCATAGATTGGGTAGATGGGAAGAAACCTTTCCCTTAACAGAGGTGTCAATAACCAGGGGGCATAGATTTAAGGTAAGGAGCAGGTGTTTTAGAGGAGATTTGAGGAAAAATGTTGTCACCCAGAGGGTGGTTGGAATCTGGAACCCACTGCCTGAAGGGATGGAAGAGGCAGGAATGCTCACACCATTTAAGAAGTATTTAGATGATCACTTGAAACGCCATAACCTACAAGGCTACGGGCCAAGTGCTGGAAAATGGGATTAGAATAGTTAGGTGCTTGATGGCCAGCATGGACATGATGGGCCGAAGGACCTTTTCTGTGCTGTGTAACTCTATGTCTCTATGAAGTGAGTGGAGTTGAAGGAGAAGTTGTTCAATGTGAGAACAGGTGCAGCCAGGCGGAGGAGGGTGGTGGTGGATGGGAACTGGTTAGGCCTCTGTTCAAGGAAGAAGCGGAGAGCCCTCAAACCGTGCTGATCGGGGATGGTGGTATAGAGAGATTGGACGTCCATAGTGAAGAGGAGGTTGTTAGGGCCAGGAAAGTGGAAATTATCGTAGTCCGTCCGAAGAATAACGTAAGTAGGAGGGAAGAGACTTGTCAAGGGGAGAACAAATCGAGCCAAGATAGGAAGAAATAAGTTAAGTGGGACAGGAACAGTCTAAAAAGATGGGACCACTAGGATAGTCATGTATGTGGATTTTAGGAAGGAGGTAGAAGTGGACTGTCTGGGGTTCTGTGACTGAGGGTGGAAGCTGCACAGGGACAAAGTCTGGAGAAGATGAGGTCAGTGACAGTGTCCAGCAGACAACGTCTTGATGTTCTGTGGTGGGGTCATGATCCAGGGGGAGGTTGGAAGAAGTGTTTGAGAGTTGGCGCTGAGCCTCTGCAAGGTAGAGGTTGGGACGCCAGACAACAACAGCAACACCCTTATCTGCAGGTGTCATCGCCATGTCAGGGTTAGACCTGAGAGAATGGGGTGTGGCAAGTTCAGAGGGAGACAAATTGAAGTCAGGAAAGGGGGCAAAGAAATTGAGATGGCCGATGTCTCACCGACAGTTCGCAATGAAAAGATCAAGAGTGGGTAAGAGGCCAGAGGAAAGGGTCCAGGTAGAGGCGAAATATTGCAAGTGGCTGAGTGGGTCCACTGGTCGGGGGAAAAATCCCTGGCCGAAGAAGTGGGCAGGAGGCGATGGAATTGCAAAGAGCTCAACATCATGCTGAGCGTGACATGAATTGAGGTGGGAGTGTAAGGGGATAAAACTGAGTCCTTTGCTAAGTACAGTTCGTTCAGTGAGAGAGGAGAAGGTGCCACTGTTTAAAAATAAGGAATCAGCCATTTAAGACAGAGATGAGGAGAAGTTGTTTCCTCTCAGAGGCTCGTGAGTCTTTGGAATTCTCTTTCTCAAAAGACAGTGTAACCGGAGTCTTTGAATATTTTTTAACTTAGCGGTAGATAGATTTTTGATAAGCAAGGGGGTGAAATGTTATCGGAGGTGGGGGTGAAATGTTATGGAAGGTAGGTGGAAATGTGGAGTAATCAGTTCAGCCATGAAATCATTGAATGGCAGAGCAGGCTCGAAGGGCCGAGTGGCCTACTCCTGCTCCTACTTCGTATGTTCATATATAAATATATGTTGTTGTTATTGATGTCTTCGGAACAGCTCTGTATACTTCTCCACAGCCTGAAAAACAATCTATTTTCTGTGCCTTAGTCAATTGGATGTTTACACAACCTCTGCAACTTTGATCAATTGGGTTCAGTTTTCCTAAGAAGTCTATTAAATGGCACTTGATCAAACGCCTTTTCTAAGTTTATATACATAACACCAGCTGTGCCACCCTCATCAATCCCCCCTATTACTATATCAAATTAATCCTTCAAATTTGTTCTGTACAATTTGCCTTTAACATGTTCATGGTAGCTGACATTTATAAACCCTTGTATTGCAAATCAGCAGGTATCTTTGTACACACTGATGGTTGTACTTTCCCCACCAGGGACACTCGTCTGACAGGTCAGTAAATACAGGGTTTATTCCATCTCTCCTTTTTTAAATGGGGTGAAACATTTGCAACTCTCCAGTCCTCTGCCACGTCTCCCATATCCAAGGATTGGAAGATTCTGGCGAGTGCATCTGCTATTTCCATCATTCATTACCTCAGCAACCCTCATACATCCCATCCAGACCGGGTAAATGTCATTGATTAAAAAGTGTTGGATTGAAAGGCTTTAACTGATCATGTTTGTTCAGTGATTGTAATTAATGTCAGTCTCTATGGACCCTAATTGTGTCACTGGAGGGTTTCCCTCTTCTATTAATAAGGGGCTCTTTTCAATTTGTTATCCCGTAGTGTCAGCGGGAACATCAGCCCCGGCACTAACAGTGATCAGCGGTTCCAGAGAGAGGGAGAGGATAGATCAGAATCTGAGAACAATAGATTGGAATGTTACAACAATGGGTCAGAATCTGAGAACAATAGATTGGAATGTTACAACAATGGACATGAGTTTATCCTATTGGTTTGATGATCTTACTGCGGATTATTATTGGATAACATTGGAGGATCGGATCCGTTTTGCACTGATAATAATTCAACACATTTATTATCCCATCCTCGCTATTGTTGGTGTCCCTGGTAAGTCCCTCTATCCAGCTATTAATTCTATAAACCATGATTAAATGTTTTACTGTTATAACAACAACTACCTCTGAAATATCGTTCTCCGTGTGAGCCCATTTGCTACATAAACTCTTGTCTGTGCCCTTGCCAAATCTACTATTCCAATGCTCTTCTGGTTACCTTCCCTATTGCAAACCGCCATAAGCCACAGTCTACCCAAAACTCTGTTCTCCATATCCTCACTCACACTAAATCACATTCACGCAACATCCATGTGCTCAGTGACATACATTGGTTTTTGTCAGATAGAGAATGTGGAAGAAATAAATGGGGTGTGTAAGAAAGGTACCACAGCAACAATGGGTGAGTTTAATCTGCATATAGATTGGACAAATCAGATTGGCAAAGGTAGCCTGGAAAACTTTGAGTGTATTTGGACAGGTCCTTACAGTAGCACGTTCTAGAGTCAACCGGAGAGCAGGCGATTCCAGAACTGGCAATGTGCAATGAGACAGGATTGATCAAGAACCTCCTGGTAAAGCAGCCTCGAGGCAACAATGACAGGATTTCAATGTTCAGATTGAAGGGAAAACTTTGGGCCTATTCTAGTTTGTTAAACCTAAATAAAGGTAATTATAAGGATATGAAGGTATAGCTAGCAAGAGTGAACTGGGAAACCAGGTTAAAAGTTAAGACAATAGAGATTCAGTGTCCTCTCAGGACAGTTCAGGCAAGGTTTACAAGACTAACACCTGGAATGGGCGGGTTGTCGTATGAGGAGTGGTTGGAGAGGCTAGGCTTGTATCTGCTGGAGTTTAGAGGAATAAGAGGCAACTTGATTGACACATAAAAGATCCTGATGGCATTTAACAGACTCGATGCGGGAAGAATTTTTCCTCTTACGTAGAAACATAGAAAATAGGAGCACGAGTAGGCCATTCGGCCCTTCAAGCATGCTCCGCCATTCATTATGATCATTGATGATCATCCAACTCAGCAGTCTGTTCCAACTTTTGCTCCATACCCTTTGATCCCTTTAGACCCAAGAGCTATATCTAACTCCTTCTTGAAAACATACAATGTTTTGGCCTCAACTGCTTTCGGTGGTAGCGAATTCCACAGGCTCACCACTCTCTGGGTGATGAAATTGCTCCACATCTCAGTCCTGAAAGGTTTACCCCGTATCCTTAGACAATGGCCCCTAGTTCTGGACTCCCCCACCATCGGAAATATCCTTCCTGCATCTACCCTGTCAAGTCCTGTTAGAATTTTATAGGTTTCTATGAGATCCCCCTCACTCTTCTGAACTCCAGCGATTATAATCCTAACCGACTCAATCTATCCTCACACGTCAGTCCTGCCATCCCAGGAATCAGCCTGGTAAACTTTCACTGCACTCCCTCTGTAGTAAGAACATCCTTCCTCAGATAAGGAGACCAAAACTGCACACAATATTCCAGGTGTGGCCTCACCAAGGCCCTGTATAATTGCAGCAAGACATCCCTGCTTCTGGAATCGAATCCTCTCGCTATGAAGGCCAACATACCATTTGCCTTTTTTTACCGCCTGTTGCACCTGCATGCTTACCTTCAGCGACTGGTGTACGAGAACACCCAGGTCTCGCTGCATATTCCCCTCTCTCAGTTTATAGCTGTTCAGATAATAATCTGCCTTCCATTTATTGCCAGCAAAGTGGATAACCTCACATTTATCCACATTATACTGCATCTGCCATGCAATAGCCCACTCACTCAACTTGTCCAAATAACACTGAAGCCTCTCTGCATCCTCCTCACAACTCACCTCCCACCCAGTTTTGTGTCATCTGCAAATTTGGAGACATTACATTTAGTTCCCTCGTCTAAATCATTAATGTATATTGTGAATAGCTGCTGTCCTAGCACCAATCCCTGCGGTACCCCACTGGTCATGCCTGCCATTCAGAAAAAAGACCCATTTATCCATACGCTTTGTTTCCTGTCCGCCAACCAATTTTCTGTCCCTCGCAATACATTACCCCCAGTACCATGCGTTTTAATTTTACACGCTAATCTCTTATGTGGGACTTTGTCAAAAGCCTTCTGAAAGTCCAAATAAACCACATCCATCGGCTCCCCCTCATCAACTCTACTCGTTACATCCTCGAAGATTTCTAGTAGATTTATCAAGCATGATTTCCCTTTCGTAAATCCATGCTGACTCTACCCAATTCTCCAAGTGCTCCGCTATAAAATCTTTGATAATGCACTCTAGAATTTTCCCCACTACCGACGTCAGGCTGACTGGTCGATAATTCCCTGCTTTCTCCTAACCTCCCTTTTTAAATAGTGGGGTTACATTAGCTACCCTCCAATCTGTGGGAACTGTTCCAGGGTCTGTAGAAACTTGGACGATGACCACCATCGCATCCACTATTTCCAGGGCCACTTCCTTAAGTACTCTGGGATGTAGACCATCAGGCCCTTGGGATTTATCAACCTTCAATCCCATCAATTTCCCCAGCATAATTTCTCAGCTAATATGGATGTCCTTCAGTACCACTCTCTCACTGAGCCAACATTTCTGGTATGATATTTGTGTCCTCCTTTGTGAAGACAGAAACACAGTATGCGCTTAGTTGGTCAGCCATTTCTTTATTCCCCATAATAAATTACCATGTTTCTGACTGTAAAGGACCTACATTTGTCTTCACCAATCTTTTTCTCTTCACATACCTATAGAAACTTTTACCGTCAGTTTTTATGTTCCCTACAAGCTTGCTCTCGTACTCTGTTTTCCCCTTCTTAATCAATCCCTTGGTCCTCCTTTGCTGAATTCCAAACTGCTCCCAATCCTCAGGTCTGTTGTTTTTCATGGCAAATTTATATGCCTCTTCCTTGTATCTAATCTCTAGTCTCTAATTTCCCTTTTAAGCCATGGTTGGGCTACATTTCCCATTTTACTTTGGCGTCAGACAGGTATAAACAAATGTTGCAGTTCATCCATGCGCTATTTAAATGTTTGCCATTGCCTATCCACCGTCATCCCTTTAAGTAACATTTCCCAATGCGTCATGGCCAACTCACGCCTCATACCTTCGTAGTTTCCTTTACTAAGATTCAGGACCCTGGTCTCAGAATCAACTCCTCCACTCTCCATCTAGATGAAGAATTCTATCATGTTATAGTGGCTCATCCCCAAGGGGTCTCGCACCACGAGATTGCTAATTATTCCACTCTCATTACAAAATACCCAGTCTAGGATGACCTGTTCTCTAGTTGGTTCCTCAACGTATTGGTCCAGAAAACCATCCCGTATACACTCCAAGAATTCCTGCTCTACAGTATTGTGACTCATTTGATTTGCCCAATCTATATGCAGATTAAGGTCACCCATAATTACATAATTACCCATAATTTATCACATGCATCTTTAATTTCCTATTTAGTGCCATTTCCAACATCACCACTACAGTTTTGGGGTCTATATACAACCTCCACTAATGTTTTATGCCCCTTAGTGTTTCTCAGCTCTACCCATGCAGATAACACATCGTCAGAGCTAATATCTTTCCTCACTATTGCGTTAATTTACACTTTAACCGGCAATGCAACTCCACCGCCTTTTGCTTTTTATCTGTCCTTCCTAAATATTGACTATCCCTGGATGTTCATTTCCTATCCCTGGTCACTATGTCTCTATAATCCCGACTATATCATCCCCGTTTACGTCTATTTGCATGATTAATTAATCCACTTTATTTTGAATGCTCCGTGTATTAACGCACTAAGATTTAAGGCTTACATTTTTAACATTACTTTTCCTCTTCCCAATATTTTCCACTGTGTACCTGTTTGATTCTGGCCCTTGATTTCTCTGCCTATCACTATTCTTATACCCCTTAATGTCGTTTGCTCTTTTCTTTGATCTCCTTCCTCTGGCTCCTTGCAAAGGTTCTCATCCCCTAGCCATTTTAGTTTAAACTCTCCTCAAGCACTCCAGCAAATACTCCCATGAGGACATCAGTCCTGGTCCTACACAGGTGTAGCCTACACAGTTTGTACTGGTCCCACCTCCCCCAGAACCGGTCCCAATGTCCCAGGAATCTAAACCCCTCCCCCTCACTCCATCTCTTCATCCACGTATTCATCCAATATATCCTGCCATTTCTACTCTGACTTGCACGTGGCACTAGCAGTAATCCTGAGATCACTATCTTTGAGGTCCTACATTTCAACTTACTTCCAAGCTCCCTATATTCTGCTTTTAGGATCTCGTCCTTTCTATTACCTATGTCGTTTATACCAATGTGTACCACGACCACTGGCTGTTCACCCTCCCCCTTCAGAATGTCCTGGAACCAGTCTGAGACATCCTTGACCCTAGCACCAGAGAGGTAACATACCATCCTGGAGTCTCTTTTGCGGCGACGGAAACGCCTATCTATTCCTGTTACTATTGAATCCCCTGAAACTATTGCCTTCCCAGATGTTTTACTCCTCCCCTGTGCAGCGGAGCCAACCATGGTGCAACGAAATGGGCTGTTGCTGCTTTCCCCTTAGAGGCCATTCCCCCCCAACAGTATCCAAAACAGTATACCTGTTCCGCAGGGGAATCGCCACAGGGGATTCCTGCACTGCCTGCCGAGTCCTCTTGCTCTGCCTGGTGATCACCCACTCCCCTCCTGCCTGTGGAGTCTGAGCCTACGATGTGACCTCCTCTCTATACATGCTATCTACGATACTCTCCACCTCGTGGATGCCCCACGGTATTCCTAGCTGACGCTCCAGCTCCGAAACCAAGGCTTCCAGGAGCTGCAGTTGGACACACTTCCTACACACATGCTGGTCCCAGGCATTGGAATTGTTCCCGGCTTCCGACATGGAGCACGAGGAGCACAGTACGGCTTTGAGCTCTCCTGCCATGACTTAACCCTTTCAATTAAAATAAATCTTCTGGAAGATCTTAAAGTCCAATAATATCAATTACTCTAGATCCCTTTTTCCCTGGTCCTCGGTACTACAGAACTCCCTTTAAAAAAATATCTACTTACTTTCTTTGAAATAAACTTTAAACTTTTAAACTTTTTTTTGCCTTAGATACTTACCCAGCTGTTTAGAGGTATTCCCTAACAGCAGTAAATCATCTTTCTGCTCTCTTGTGATGTCACTGTTGTTGTTTTCTTTTATTTTCAAAACTCCGGCAGCTGAAAGAGCTCCTCTCCAATCCCAGAAGGTAAGAGACTGGAACTTGATCCTTGGGCTCGGGTTATAGGCTCCGCTCTCGGCGTTCTCCCTACAGGTCCACTCCACTCCCGGAAGATAAGATTTTCTCTTGTGGGAGAATCTAGAACTCCGGGTCACTATTTAAAAATAAGGTGCCGCCCATTTTAGACAGGGTTGTGAGTCTTTAGAACACTTTTCCTCAGAAGGTGGTGGAAGCAGAGTCTTTGAATATTTTTAAATCAGAGGTAGATAGATTCTTGATAAGCAAGGGGTGGAAGATTATTGTGGTAGGCGAGAATGTGGAATTGGGGTTACAATCAGATCAGCCATGATCTTATTGAATGGTGGAGCTGGCTCGAGGGGCCGAGTGGCCTACTCCACCTCCTACTACGTATGTTCGGATAACAAGTCCCCAGGACCAGATGGCCTGCAGCCGAGGTCTTTAAAGTCAGTGGCTGCAGTGACAGTAGAGGCATTGGTTATAAACTTCCAAAATTACTTAGTTTCTGAAAGAGTTCCAGCGGATTGGAAAATAAAAATTGTAACTCATTTCTCCAAGAAAGGAGGAAGACAGGAAACTCTAGGTGAGTTAGCCTAAAATCTGGCATAGGGAAATTCCGATAATCCATTAATAAGGAGCTTGTAGCAGCATACCTCGAAAATCATCATGGGATCAGACAGAATCAACATGGTTTTTTAAAAGGGAAATAATATGTAACTAATTTATTAGAGATCTTTGAGGAAGTGGCAAGCAAGGTGGATAAAGGGGCACCTGTAGATGTGGTGTACTTGGATTTCCAAAAGGCATTATAAAGGGGGTAACATATTTGTATGGATAAAGGACGGGTTATCTAACAGGAAACAGTGACTGGGATAAATTGATCTTTTTGTGTTTACAAGCAGTAACTAGTGGAGTGCCACAGGGACCAGTACTGGGGCCTCAGCTATTTACAATGCATATCAATGACTTGGATGAAGTGACAGAATGGGAAGGAAAGTACTTTGTCAAGAGGAGGTAAAGAGTTTACAAAGGGATGTAATTAGGTTAAGTGAGGTCGGAAAACTTTGGCAGATGGAGCAGAATGTGGGAAGATGTGAACTTGTCCAATTTGGTAGGAAGAATAGAAAAGCAGTATACTATTTAAATACAGATTGAAGAACTCGGTGGTACAGAGAGATCTGGGTATCCTGGTACATGAATCAGAACGAGTTAGTATACAGGGACAACAAGTAATTAGGAAGGAAAATGGAATGTCAGTGTTTATTGAAAAGGGAATCGAGCATCAAAGTGGAGAAGATTTACTGCAGCTGTGCAGGGCCTTGGGAAGGCCAAATCTGGAGTATTGTGTACAGTTTGGTCTCCTTATTTGACAAAAATGATATAATTGCATAAGAAGCAGGTCAACAAAAGTGAACTTGACTCATTTTCTGAATGAAGGGCTTATTTTATGAAGAAGGTTTGAACAGGTTGGAGTTTAGAAGAATGAGAGGTGTCTTATTGAAACCTATTAGATCCTGAGTGAATTTGATAGAGTGGATACTGGAGGATGTTTCCTCTTGTGGGGTAGACTGGAACAAGGGGATAAAGTTAAAAATAGGAGATAAGACATATTCTTATCGAATGGTGGATTAGGCTCAATGGGCGGAATAGCCTACTCCTGAGTTCTATGTTCCTGTATCCAGTAAAACCTCAATTTTAATATTCTCACTCGTGTGATCACATCACTTCATGGCCTCACCCCTTTGATTATCCCAATCCCCGGTCCATTTCCAATATTCCTGAAACTTGTTCATCTTAAAGTCTTTTTCTAATACAGCAGAATATAGATAGATTGGAGAGTTGGGCAGAGAAATGGCAGATGGAGTTCAATCAGGGCTAATGCGAGGTGATGCATTTTGGAAGATCCAATTCAAGAGTGAACTATACAGTAAATGGAAAAGTCCTGGGGAAAAGTGATGTCCAGAGAGATTTGGGTGTTCAGGTCCACTGTTCCCTGAAGGTGGCAACGCAGGTAAATAGAGTGGTCAAGAAGGCAGACGGCATGCTTTCCTTCATCGGACGGGGTATTGAGTACAAGAGTTGGCAGGTCATGTTACAGTTGTATAGGACTTTGGTTCGGCCACATTTGGAATACTGCGTACAGTTCTGGTCGCCACATTACCAAAAGGATGTGGATGCTTTGGAGAGGGTGCAGAGGAGGTTCACCAGGATGTTGCCTGGTATGGAGGGCGCTAGCTATGAAGAGAGGTTGAGTAGATTAGGATTATTTTCATTAGAAAGACGGAGGTTGAGGGGGGACCTGGTTGAGGTGTACAAAATCATGAGAGGTATAGACAGGGTGGATAGCAAGAGGCTTTTTCCCAGAGTGGGGGATTCAATTACTAGAGGACACGATTTCAAAGTGAAAGGGGAAAAGTTTAGGGGGGATATGCGTGGAAAGTTCTTTACACAGAGGGTGGTGGGTGCCTGGAACGCGTTGCCAGCGGAGGTGGTAGATGCGGGCACGATGGCGTCTTTTAAGATGTATCTAGACAGATACATGAATGGGCAGGAAGAAAAGAGATACAGAACCGTTGAAAATAGGCGACATGCTTAGAGAGAGGATCTGGATCGGCGCAGGCTTGGAGGGCCGAAGGGCCTGTTCCTGTGCTGTAATTATCTTTGTTCTTTGTTCTTTGTTCTAATTCCCTTTTTAAAGTGAATTTCTTTCCCTCTGTCTCTCTCCCTGACCACACATTTTATCTCTCCAGCTCCACTGGTGATGTGGAAGATTGGATCCATAAAATGATGTGAGCTGCACTGCCGGTTACATCCAGCACATTGTACAGGACACCCAGGCTGGCCAGTGTGCTAGTGTAGGTGTAACGTGTGTGTGTCTGTAGTGTGAGGAGGGGTCTGAATATGGTGTCAATCAGCCATTCTGGCAGCTTTGATGTATGTCTTTGAAACTAGGTCTGTGCATGTTCACTAACCACCTGTGTCAGTCACTCTCAGCTGAACATACATTCAGCAGCACGAGGAACTCCCTCTAGTGTTATTTAAAAGGATCAAGCATCCAACATACAGGTGGCTTTTGACTTACTTTTGCTATTGTAAAGTTAGTGGAGTTGCTGTGGATGGTTTTCTGGAGGTTGTGTTGTGAGCTGCTGCAGATATTCAGGGAGGACGGAGGATTTAGTGTCCCAACTCTGGACGAGGTATGGTGACTGTAGTTACAGTGTCTCTGGGTCTGTAACATGACCAATAAATGGAGCAGAGGCTGCAAAGAGGGGAAGCTCTGTAAAGAGGGAGGAGGAGGGGGCTCTGCCCTACCCACCCAGGGTTTTCCAAGAGCAAAAAGAACAGTGGTCCTAATACCAAGCCCTGGGGAGCACCACTGTATACTCCCATCGAGTCTGAACAACAACCTTTCACCACTTCTCTCTGTTTACTGTTCCTTAGCCAATGTTATATCCACACTGTCACTGTCTCTTTAATCCATCGGGTTCAGTTTTCCTAACCTGTCTATTGAATGTCACTTGATCAAACACCTTTTGAAAGTCCATATATATAACTTCAATCACACCACCCTCATCAACCCTCTCCATTGTTTTATCAAAGAATTCCATCAAGTTTACCTCACCACCACCTCTCTCCACTCCTCAACTGTTGTTCAATTATCAGACTGATTATCCGACACCCAGTACTGGATGAGCAGAAATTTCCTCCAATTAAATATTGGGAAGACTGAAGCCATTGTTTTCACTCCCCACTCCAACTCTGTTCCCTTGCTATTGATTCCATCCGTCCCCCTATTAACAGTCTGAGATTCAGGCGGTCTGTTTGCAAACTTGGTGTCATATTTGACCACAAAATGGTCTCCCAAATGCATTTTCAGGATATCATTACAACCGCCTATTTCCACCTCAGTACCATTGCCCGACTTCACCCCTGTCTCAGCCCATCTGCTGTTGAAACCTCATTCATGCCTTCGTCACCTCTGGATGTGATTATTCCAACTCACTCCTGGCTTATCTCCCACATTCTACTATTTGTAAACTTGAGGTCCTCCAGAACTCTGCGAACCGTGTCCTAATTTCCTTTTCAGCTATCACTGACCGACATTGACTCCTGATTAGCAATGTATTTATTTTAAAATTCTCCACCTTGTTTTCCCTCCATGATATCACCCACATTCTATATGTGTAATATCCTCCAGCCCCACAAACCTTAAAGATATCTGCACTCCTCTCGTTCAGGCCTCTTGTGTGTCCCTGATTTTAATTACTCCACCATTGAAAGCTGCACCTTCAGTTGTCAAGGCGGCAAGCTTCTGGAATAATCTCCCTTCAGAGCTCCACCTGTCTGCCTCTGCACCACTCCACTCATTTTCCTTCTTTAGGACACTCTGTAAAACCTACCTCTTTCACCAAGCTGTTGGTGATCTGACCCAATATCTCCATATATGGCTCAGTGTCATACATACAACCCTCTAGTCCCCTGTCACCACTCCTCTATCCAAGGAGGATTGGAAGATTCTGGCCAGTGCCTCTGCTATTTCCACCATCACTTCCCTCAGCAACTCTCATACATCCCATCCAGACCGGCTAAATGTTCTACTTTATTGTGGTACAAAAGGTATTGGATTGAAAGGGGTTAATTGAACCTGTTTGTTCAATGACTGTAATTAATGTCATTCTCCATGGAGCCTAATTGTGTCACTGGAGGGTTTCCCTCTTCTGTTAGTAAGGGGTTCCTTTCAATGAGTTATCCCATCGTGTCAGCGGCAGTATCATCACCGACACTAACAGGTATCAGCACCTCCAGCGAGAGTAAGGGAGAGGATAGATCAGAATCTGAGAGCAATAGATTGGAATGTTACAACAATGGGTCAGAATCTGCGAACAATCGACTGGGATGTTAGAACAATGGACAGGAGTTTATCCTATTGGTTTGATTATCTTACTGTGGATTATTCTTGGATGACATTAGCGGATCGGATCTATTGTGCACTGAGGATGACTCAACATATTTATTATCCCCTTCTCGCTATCGTTGGTGTCCCTGGTAAGTCTCTCTATCCAGCTATTAATTCTATAAACCTTGATTAACTGTTTTACTGCTCTTAACAACGGCCACTTCCATAATATCGTCCTCCATGGGAGCCCATTTGCTGCATAAACTCTGATCTGTGCCTTTGTCAAATCTACTATTCAAATGCTGTCCTGGTTACCATCCCTATTACAAACTTCCATAAATAACAGTCTATCCAAAACTCTGCTATCCATATCCTAACGGCACAAAGTCTCGTTCACCAACATCCCTGTGCTCAGTGACATACATTGGTTTTCTGTAGGACAGAGTATATAGGAAGAAATAAATGGGGTGTGTAAGAGAAATTCCTCAATATTCATGGAGATTTTAATCTACATGTAGATTGGGCAAATCAGGTTGGCAAAGGTAGACTGGAAAATTAGTTCATAGAATTTATTCGTGAAAATTCCTCAGAGAAACACGTTCTGGAGCCAACCAGGAGCAGGCTGTTCTGGAACTGGTAATGTGCAGTGAGACAGTATTAATCAAGAACCTCATGGTAAAGGAGCTTCGAGGCGACAATGATCATAACATGATAGAATTTCAACGTTCAGATTGAAGAGAAAACTGTGGGTCTAAGAGTGTTCTTTTTTTTATATTAAAGGTAATGATAAGGACAAGAAGGCATAGCCAGCCAAAATGAACTGGGAAACTAGGTTAAAAGTTAGAACAGTAGAGATTCAGTGGCTGACTTTTAAAGAGATACTTAACAACTCTCAGCAAAGATTTAACTGAGTGTGAAAGAAAGACCCTTGGAGAAGGTTGCATCATACGTGGTTAAATAGGGAATTTAAGGATAATATTAAATTGAAAGAAACACTGTCCAAATCTGCCAAGATTAGTGGTAGGTGAAAAGATTGGACAGATTTTAAGAACCAGCAACGAATGACAAAAAAGAGGGTAAAAGTAGAGTGTTGGAGAAAGCTAGCTAGTAATGTAAACAGAGAGTACGAGTTTCTACAAATATTTAATTAGGAAAAGAGGAACTAAAGTTAGTGTTAATCCTCGAGTGAGTGTGTTTGGGGAATTAATAATGAGAAACAAGGACATGGAGGAGGGGTTGAACAGATATGTTGTGTCTGTTATCACTGTAGCAAACTTAGAAAACCTTCCAAAGATACATGAATCAAGAGGCAAAAAGGGAGAGAGAAACTTCAAACAATCACCCTATCCAGAGAAAAGGTACTGATAAAACTATTACACCGAAAGGCTGACAAGACCCACCATCCATGGTTAACTAAAACAGTTAAAGATATTTTCAACCTTAAAGAACAAACATATAATTATGCAAAGCTGGGTGGCAGGTCAGAAGATTGAACAGAATATAAACAGCAGCTAAGAACAACTAAAAGATTAATAATGTGGGGACAATTAGTATACAAGAGAAAGCTGGCAATAAATATAAAGACAGATAGTAAGAGCTTCCAAATATATAAACAAGAAAATAGTTAACAAAGTGAGCGTTGGTCCTATAGAAAGTGAGTCTGTGGAATTAATAATTAATATTAAAAAGTTGACAACTGACTTGTACAGGAATTTTGCATCGGTCCTCACTATAGAGGATACAAGCAACACCCCAGTATTAGCTGTAAGCCAGAAATGGAAAGGAGGGAGGAGCTCAAGAAAATTACAATCACCAGGGAAGTGGTGCGAAACAAATAGATGGAGCTGCGGGCTGACAAATGACCAGATCCTGACGGACTTCGTCTTACGGTTTTAAAAGAAGTCGCTAGTGAGATAGTTGATGCATTCGTTTTAATTTTCCAAAGTTCCTTAGATTTGAGGAAAGTTCTGTTAGATTGGAAAATAGCGAATGTAACTCCTTTATTCAAAAAGTAAGGGAGACAGGACGCAGGAAACAACAGGCCACTTAGCTTAACATCTCTCTTCGGAAAATGTTGGAAGCTATTATTAAAGATGTTGTAGCAGGGCATTTAAAAAAGATTAGTGTAATGCGGCAGAATCAACAGGATTTTGTGAAAAGGAAATCGTGTTTCACCAATTTATTGGAGTTCTTTGAAGAAGTAACATGTGCTGTGGATAAAGGGGAACTGATGGATGTACTGTACGTAGATTTCCAGAAGGCCATTGATAAGGTGCCACATCAAAGGTTTTTGCAGAAAATAAAAGCTCATGGTGTAGGGGGTAAAATATCAGCATGGACGAAAGATTGGCTGGCTAACAGGAAACAGAGAGTAGGCATAAATGGGCCATTATCTGGTTCACAGGATGTGATGAGTGATGCGACATGGGAATGTGTGCTGGTGTCTCAACTTTTTACAATTTATATAAATGACTTGGATGATGGGAGTGAAGTAATGGTGCCAAATCTGCTGATGACACAACGATAGGTAGGAAAATAACTTGTGCAGAGGACATAAGGAGGCTGAAAATGGATATAGATTAGGTTTAGTGAGTGGGCAAAGATCTGACAAATGGAGTATAATGTGGGAAAATGTGACATTGTCCATTTTGGCAGGAAGAATAAAAAAGAAGCATATTTAGATGGTGAAAGATTGCAGAGCTCTGAGATGCAGAGCGATCTGGGTGTCCTAGTGCATGAATTACTAAAGGTTAGTCTTTAGGTTCAGCAAGTAATTAGGAAAGCTAATAGAATGCTATAATTTATTGTAATGGGAATTGAATGCAACAGTAGGGAGGTTATGCTACAGTTATGCAGAATATTGGTGAGACCACATCTGGAGTACTGTGTTCAGTATTGGTCTCCTTATTTAAGGAAGGATGTAAATGTATTGGAAGCATTCAGAGAAGGTTGACCAGACCAATACCTTGAATGGGCAGGTTGCCTTATAAGAAAAGGTTGGAAAGACTAAGCTTGTATCCACTGGAGGTTAGAAGAGCAAGAGGCGACGTGATTGAAGCATATGAGATACTGAGGGATCTTGACAGGGTGGATGTGGGAAGGATGTTTACCCTTGTGGGAGAATCTGGAACTCGGGTTCACTGTTTAAAAATAAGGGGTCGCCCATTTAAGACAGATGAGGAGATTTTTCTTTTCTGAGGGTCGTGAGTCTTTGGAACACTCTTCCTCAAAAGGCAGTGGAAGCAGAGTCTTTGAATATTTTTAAAGCCGATGTAGATAGATTCTTGATATGCAAGTGGGTGAGTGGTTATTTGGGATAGGTGGGAATGTGGATTGAGGTTACAATCAGATCAGCTATGATCTTATTGAACGGCGGAGCAGGCTTGAGGGGCCAAGTGGCCTACTCCCGCTCCTAATTCATATGTTTGTATGTTCGTATGTCAAGTCCCTTAATTAAAAGCCTGCATCCTAGGGCCTTAAAGTATGTGGCCGCAGAGATAGAGGAGGCATTGATTAAATTCTTCCAAAATTCCTTAGATTCGGGAAGGGTCTCAGCGGATTGGAAAACAGAAAATGTAACACATTTATTCAGGAAAGGAGGGAGACAGAAAACAGGAATCTATAGGCCAGTCAGCCTAAAATCTGTCATAGAGAAACTGTGAGAATACAGTAAGAATGAGTTTGTAGCAGCACACCTAGAAAATCATCATGGGACCAGACAGAATCAACATGGTTTTGTGTAAGGGAAATCATATGTAACTGTTTTATTAGAGCTCTTTGAGGAAGTAACAAGCAAGGTGGATAAAGGGGCACCTGTAGATGTGGTATACTTGGATTTCCAAATGCATGATGTAGGGGGTAACATATTGGCATGGATAAAGGATTCGTTAGCTAACAGGAAACATAGACTAGGGATAAATGGGTCTTTTTGCGTTGGCAAACAGTAACTGGTGAAGTACTACAGGGATCAGTGTTGGGGCCTCAAGTATTTACAATCCATATCGATGACTTGGATGAAAGAACAAGATGTGTGGTAGCTAAATGTACCGATGACAGCAAGATGGGAAGGAAAACGGGTTGTCAAGAGCAGGTAAAGAATTTCCCAAATGACACAAATAGGTTAAAGGAAATTGGCAAAAATTTGGCAGGTGGAGTAGAATGTGGTATGATGTGAACTTGTCCACTTTGGCAGGAAGAATAGAAAAGCAGTATATTATTTAAATGTAGAGAGATTGCAGAACTCGGTGGTACAGAGGGATCTGAGTGTCCTGGTACAGGAATCAGAAAGAGTTAGTACACAGGGACAGCAAGTGGAATGAAAGAGGAAGGCAAATGGAATATTAGTGTTTATTGCAAAGGGAATCGTGTATAAAAGTGGGGACGTTTTACTGCAGCTATGCAGGACATTGGTGAGAACTCATCAGGTTTACTGTGTACAGTTTTGGTCGTCTTATTTGATAACAATGATATAACTACGTTTGAAGCAGGTAAGACAAAGTTCACTTGATTCATTCAGCGAATGAAGGGTTTATTTTATGAAGAAAGGTTGAAAAGGTTGGACTATAGTTTGAAAGAATAAGAGGTGATCTGAGTGAAACATGTAATATCCTGAGTGGACTTGATAGAGTCGATACCGGGAGGATGTTTCCTGTTGTGGGGGAGACTGGAACTAGGGGATAAAGATGATAATAAGAGTTCAGCCATGTTCAGCCATGATCCTAACGAATGGTGGAGCAGGCTCAAAGGGCCGAATGTACTACTCCTGCCCCTGGGACCCATGTTACTATGTCCAGTAACACCTCAATTTTAATATTCTCACTCGTGTGATCAAATCCCTCCATGTCCCCACCCATCTGATTATCCCAATCCCCTGTCCATTTCCAATATTCCTGAAACATGATCATCTTCAAGTCTTTTTCTAATTCCCTTTTTAAAGTGAGTTTATTTCACCTCTCGATATGATTATTCCAACTCACTCCTGGCTGATCTCCCACATTCTACTCTCTGTAAACTTGATGTTCATCCAAAACTCTGCTGCCCGTGCCCTAATTCCCTGTTCACCTATCACTGACCTACATTTACTCCTGATTTAGCAATGTTTCTATTTCAAATTTCTCCACCTTGTTTGTCCTCCATGACATCGCCCCCACCCTATATCTGTAATATCTTCCAGCCCCACAACCCTTAAAGATATCTGCACTCCTCTGCTTCAGCCCTCTTGTGTGTCCCTGATTTTAATTACTTCACCATTGGAAGCTGCACCTTCGGTTGCCTAGGCCCCAAGCTCTGGAATAATCTCCCTACAGATCTCTGCTGCTCCACCTCTCAACTCACTTTCCTTCCTTAAGACACTCCTTAAAACCTACCTCTTTAAACAAACTGTTGGTCATCTGACCCAATATCTTCATAAATGGTTCCGAGTCATACATTGTTTCATAATGCTCCTGTGAAGCATTTTCGGATGTTTTATGACAAAGGCACTATATAAAATGAGTTGCTGTTGTTGATGTTTCCTCGACTTTTTTCTTTTTTGCATTCGCATATCCGTGCTGCTAGCCTGTTATTATCCCATGTTTTTACGTGTAATGAATACTTTTCTCCTGCTTGTGACCACCAGAAATTTCCCCACCAGCGAGGTTAGACTGATTGGTCAGTAATTACAGTGTTTACTCCATCTGTCCCTTTTTAAACAGGGAATAACAATTACAACCCTCCAGTCCCTTGTCATAACTCCCATAGCCAAGGAGGATTGAAAGGTTCTGGCCATTGCATCTGCTATTTCCACCTTTCCGTCCCTCAGCAACCCTCACACGTCCAATCCAGAACAGGTAAATGTTCTCCTTCATTGAGGTGCAAAAAGTGTTGGATTGAAAGAGGTTAACTGAACCTATTTGTTCAGTGACTGTAATTAATGCCTGTCTCCATGGATGCTACTTGTGTCACTGGATGGTTCCCCCTTCTATCAATAGAGGGACTTCTTTCAATGTGTCACCGCACAATATCAGCGGGAGTATCATCCGGGGCACTAACAGTGATCAGTGGCGACAGAGAGAGGGAGGGAATAGATCAGAATCTGAGAAAAATAGATTGGAATGTTCCAACAATGGATCATAATCTGAACAATAGATTGGAATGTTACAACAATGGGTCATAATCTGAGAACAATAGATTGGAATGTTACAACAATGGGTCAGAATCTGAGAACAATAGATTGGAATGTTACAACAATGGGTCAGAATCTGAGAACAATAGATTGGAATGTTACAACAATGGGTCAGAATCTGAGAACAATAGATTGAAATGTTACAACAAAGGGTCAGAATCTGAGAACAATAGATTGGAATGTTACAACAATGGGTCAGAATCTGAGAACAATAGATTGGAATGTTACAACAATGGGTCAGAATCTGAGAACACTAGATTGGAATATTTCAACAATGAACAAAGAACAGTGTTAGCGGGAATGAATCTAGGAGAATCACTCGACACTCAGGTCTGCTCCAATGTCAAACAGTTTATTTAGTTACGCCAGTGGGGAGCAGGTTACTGGGCTGTCCAGATGCCTCTCCACTGAACAAAGGAAAATCATCCATACTTATACATTTTCAAACAGTTACTCAGCCCATCCCGGCCGGACATGGTCCAATCACAACGATTATCGATTATATACATTGATTATTAGAGCCAATAGAAGCGGTTACTAGGCATAGAGGGGCTGCATGAACGGCCCATACACAGATAGGGGATTATTCATGATGTTTTCCATACCCCCTTATCTTCACCTCATTACCGGCCCAGACACAGATCGGGGATTACTCATGATGTTTTCACCTCGTTACAGGCTAGCTACTTTGTCAGCATTCCACAAAGGTTTCTGCTTTTCATTTTAATTAGCCTTTTGTTTGAGATTGGATTACTCAGCTCCTGTGGAATGTGGTCAGGTTAACTGAGCCCCATGGTGCTTTGAAACCTCCTCACTGTTCACTAATATTATATGTTACTGGTTACTCAAATAATATTTAAACATTATGATATTTATGGCAGGTACCTCTGTGCTTGGGAATACCCTACAACGAACAGGAACAGACAATCCGGCCCTCCGAGCCTGCGCCGATCTTGATGCCTGCCTAAACTAACACCTTCTGCACTCCCGGGGCCCATATCCCTCTCTTCCCTTCCTATTCATATATTTGTCAAGATGTCTCTTAAACGTCGCTATCGTATCTGCTTCCACCACCTCCCCTGGCAGCAAGTTCCAGGCACTCACCACCCTCAGTAAAAAACGTGCCTCGCACATCCCCTCTAAACTTTGCCCCTCGCACCTTAAACCTATGTCGCCTAGTAACTGACTCTTCCACCCTGGGAAAAAGCTTCTGACGATCCACTCTGTCCATTCCGCTCATAACTTTGTAAACCTCTATCATGTCGCACCTCCACCTCCGTCGTTCCAGTGAAAACAATCCGAGTTTTTCCAACCTCTCCTCATAGCTAATGCCCTCCAGACCAGGCAACATCCTGGAAAACCTCCTCTGTACCCTCTCCAAAGCCTCCACATCCTTCCATAGTGTGGCGACCAGAATTGCACGCAATATTCAAAGTGTGGCCTAACTAAGGTTCTGTACAGCTGCAACATGACTTGCCAATTTTTATACTCTATGCCCCGAACGATGAAGGCAAGCATGCCGTATGCCTTCTTGACTACCTTATCCACCTGCGTTGCCACTTTCAGTGACCTGTGGATCTGTACGCTCAGATATTTTTGCCTGTCAATACTCCTAAGGGTTCTGCCATTTAATGTATACCTCCCACCTGCATTAGACCTTCCAAAATGCATTACCTCACATTTGTCCGGATTAAACTCCATCTGCCATTTCTCCGCCCAAGTCACCAACCGATATATATCCTGCTGTATCCTCTGACAATCCTCATCATTATGGATGGAGAAAGTGAAGGCACATGGGGTCCAAGGTGTACCAGCTAGATGGATGAAGAACTGGCTGGGCAACAGGAGACAGAGTAGCAGTGGAAGGGAGTTTCTCAAAATGGAGACGTGTGACCAGTGGTGTTCCACAGGGATCTGTGCTGGGACCACTGTTGTTTGTGATATACATAAATGATTTGGAGGAAAGTATAGGTGGTTTGATTAGCAAGTTTGCAGACGACACTAAGATTGGTGGAGTAGCAGATAGTGAAGGGGACTGTCAGAGAATACAGCAGAATATAGATAGACTGGAGAGTTGGGCAGAGAAATGGCAGATGGAGTTCAATCAGGGCAAATGCGAGGTGATGCATTTTGGAAGAACCAATTCAAGAGTGAACTATACAGTAAATGGAAATGTCCTGGGGAAAATTGATGTCCAGAGAGATTTGGGTGTTCAGGTCCATTGTTCCCTGAAGGTGGCAACGCAGGTCAATAGAGTGGTCAAGAAGGCATACGGCATGCTTTCCTTCATCGGACGGGGTATTGAGTACAAGGGTTCGCAGGTCATGTTACAGTTGAATAGGACTTTGGTTCTGCCACATTTGGAATACTGCGTGCAGTTCTGGTCGCCACATTACCAAAAGGATGTAGATGCTTTGGAGAGGGTGCAGAGGAGGTTCACCAGGATGTTGCCTGGCATGGAGGGCGCTAGCTATGAAGAGAGGTTGAGTAGATTAGGATTATTTTCATTAGAAAGACGGAGGTTGAGGGGGGACATGATTGAGGTGTACAAAATCATGAGAGGTATAGACAGGGCGGATATCAAGAAGCTTTTTCCCAGAGTGGGGGATTCAATTACAAGGGGACACGAGTCAAAAGTGAAAGGGGAAAAGTTTAGTGGGGATATGCGTGGAAAGTTCTTTTCGCAGAGGGTGGTGGGTGCATGGAACGCACTGCCAGCGGAGGTGGTAGACTCGGGCACGATAGCGTCTTTTAAGATGTATCTAGACAGATACATGAATGGGCAGGAAGTAAAGAGATACAGACCCTTAGAAAATAGGCGACAGGTTTAGATAGAGGATTTGCGTAGGCTTGGAGGGCCGAAGGGCCTGTTCCTGTGCTGTAATTTTCTTTGTTCTTTGTTCTCTTTGTTCTATTATCCGCAACACCACCAACCATTGTGTCGTCCGCAGACTTACTAATCAGACCAGCTACATTTTCCTCCAAATCATTTATATATACTACAAACATCAAATGTCCCAGCACTGATCCCTGTGGAACACCACGAGTCACATTCCTCCATTCAGAAAAACACCCATCCACTGTTACCCTCTGTCTTCTGTGACTGCGCCAGTTCTGTATCCATCTTGCCAACTCACCTCTGATCCAGTGTGACTTCACCTTTTGCACCAGTTTGCCATGAGGGACCTTGTCAAAGGCTTTACTGAAGTCCATGTAGACAACATCCACTGCCCTTCCTCCATCAATTATCTTCGTCAATTCCTCAAAAAACTCAATCAAGTTAGTGAGACACGACCTCCCCTTCACAAAACCATGCTGTCTCTCGCTAATAAGTCCATTTGTTTCGAAATGGGAGTAAATCCTGTCCCGAAGAATCCTCTCCAATAATTTCCCTACCACTGACGTACGGCTCACCGACCTGTAATTTCTTGGATTATCTTAGCTACCCTGCTTAAAAAAAGGAACAAGATTGGCTATTCTCCAGTCCTCTGGGACCTCACCTGTAGCCAATGAGTATACAAAGATTTCTGTCAACGCCCCAGAAATGTCCTCCCTTGCCTCCTTCAGTATTCTGGAGTAGATTCATTCAGGCCCTGGGGACATATCTACGTTAATGTTTTCCAAGACGCCCAAAACCTCCTCCTTTAAGATATCGACATGACCCAGTCTATCTACACTCTCTTCCCTATTCTCATCATCCACCAAGTCCTTCTCTTGGGTGAATACTGAGGCAAAGTATTCATTTAGTACCTCACCCATTTCCTCTGGCTCCACACATAGATTCCCTCCTCTGTCCTTGAGTGGGCCAACCCTTTCCCTGGTTACCCTCTTGTTCTTTATATACGTATTAAAAGCCTTGGGATTCTCCTTAATCCTGTTTGCCAATGACTTTTCATGACCACTTTTAGCCCTCCTGAGTCCTTGCTTAAGTTCCTTCCTACTTTCTTTATATTCCTCAAGGGCTTCCTCTGTTCCCAGCCTTCTCGCCCTTACAAATGCTTCCTTTTTGCTTTTAGACTAGGCTCACAATATCCCTCGTTATCCAAGGTTCCTGAAACTTGCCAAACTTATCCTTCATCCTCACAGGAACATGCCGGTCCTGGATTCTAATCAACTGACGTTTGAAAGACTCCCACATGTCAGATGTTGATTTAACCTCAAACAGCCGCCCCCAATCTAAATTCTTCACTTCCCGCCTAGTATTGTTATAATTAACCTTCCCCCGCACCTTCACCCGAGGACTACTCTTATCCTTATGCACAAGTACCTTAAAACTTATGGAATTATGATAACTGATCCCGAAATTCTCCCCTCTAGTGACTTCGACCACCTGGCCAGGCTCTTTTCCCAATACCAGGTCCAGTACGATCCCATCCCTAGTTGGGCTATCTCCATACTGTTTCAAGAAGCCCTCCTGAATGCCCCTTACAAATTCTGCCCCATCCAAGCCCCTAGCACTGAGTGAGTCCCAGTCAATATAGGGAAAGTTAAAATCACCCATCACAACAACCCTGTTACCTTTACACCTTTACAAAATCTGTCTACCTATCTGCTCCTCTATCGCCTGCTGGCTGTTCGGAGGCCTGTAGTAAACCCCCAACATCGTGAATGCACCCTTCCTATTCCTGAGCTGTAACAATATTGTCTCGCTGCATGTCCCCTCCGAGGTGTCCTCCCGCAGTACAGCTGTGATATTCTCTTTAACCAGTAATGCTACTCACCCACCCCTTTTACTTCCCCTCGATCCCGCCTGAAGCTTCTAAATCCCGGAACATGTAGCTACCAATCCTGTCCTTCCCTCAACCAAATCTCTGTAACAGCAACAAAATCATAGTTCCAAGTACTAATCCAAGATCTACATAATTTGCCTTACCTGTTAAACTTCTTGCATTGAAACAAATGCACTTCAGACCACCAGTCCCGCTGTGCTCAGAAACATCTCCCTGCCTGCTCTTCCTCTCAGTCTTACTGGCCTTCCTCACTAGTTCCCCTCAGTTATTTCACTTGCTGACCTACAGCTCTGGTTCCCACCCCCCGCCGCACTAGTTTCAACCCTACCGAGTAACGCAGATTTGTTCCTCCACATCCTTCCCACCAGCTGGTGACCTATAGACAACACAGGGCAATGTAACTGCAACTTTTTTGCTCCTTCGCACCAGCCATTTAGATTCTATCCTTGATCCCCTGCCACCGCCACCCCTGCCCGGGACATTCTCTCTCTCTAGCACTATAATATTCTCCTTAATCAATACCACCACCCCTATTGCTATTCTTCCTTCTATCTTTCCAGAATACCTTGTATTCAGGAATATTTAACACCCAGTCCTGCCTTTCTTTGGGCCAGGTCTCTGTTATAGCCACAACACCATATTTCCACATGGCAATCTGCACTTGCTATAGAACATAGAACAGTATAGCACAGTACAGGCCCTTCGGCCCACGATGTTGTGCCGAACCTTTAACCTACTCTAAGATCAAACTAACTACCTACCCTTCATTCTACTATCATTCATGTACCTATCCAGGAGTCGCTTAAATGCCCCTAATGTATCTGCTTCTACTACCACCACTGGCAGCGCATTCCACACACCCACCACTCTCAGTGTAAAGAACCTACCTCTGACATCTCCCCGAAACATTCCTCCAATCACCTTAAAATTATACCCCCTAGTGATGACCCTTTCCACCCTGGGAAAAAGTCTCTGACTATCCACTCTATCTATGCCTCTCATCATTTTGTACCCCTCTATCAAGTCACCTCTCATCCTTCTTCGCTCCAATGAGAAAAGACCTTGCTCCCTCAATCTTTCTTCGTAGGACATGCCCTCCAGTCCAGGCAGCATCCTGGTAAATCTCCTCTGCACCCTCTCTAAAGCTTCCACATCCTTCCTATAATGAGGCGACCAGAACTGAACACAATATTCCAAGTGTGGTCGAACCAGGGCCTGATAGAGCTGCAGCATAACCTCGCGACTCTTAAACTCAATACCCCTGTTAATGAAAGCCAACACACCATGCGCCTTCTTAACAACCCTATCAACTTGGGTGGCAACTTTGAGCGATCTATGGACATGGAGCCCAAGATCACTCTTTTCCTCCACACTACCAAAAACCCTGTCTTTAAGCCTGTATTCCGCATTCAAATTCGACCTTCCAAAATTAAGTCTTATTCACCACACTCCATGCTTTCACATACATGCACATTAACCTTCACGTAAATGTTATTACTTTCTCCCATTCTATGATCCCACCTAATAACATTCTGAACCCTGCTATAGTGCTGTCCAACTCTTCCCGTATTCTGTTCTCCTTGGAATTCCTCTCTGATGTTTACCCATGGTTCCTGTACCCTGCCAATTTAGTTTAAACCCTCTCCAATAGCACTAACAAATCGCCCCTCAAGGGAATTAGTCCCAGCTCTGTTCAGGTGTAAATCGACAAGCCTGTACAGATCCCACATTCTGCAGACCGGCTCCCAGTGTCCAGGAATCAAAACCTCCCAGCTCCTGCAGCATTCATCCAGCCACACATCCATCTGTACTCCACATCTATATCTGTACTCAATCGCATGGGGTACTGAGAGTAATACTGCTTGCTAACTTTCCCAAAACCCTGAATTCTGAGTACAAGACAACCTCCCTCTTTCTGTCTCTGTCGTTGCTTCTGATGTGGACCACGACTGCTGACTGTTCACCCTCCACCTTCAGGATGCTCTGTAGCTGCTGGAGTGATATCCTTGACCCTGACACCAGGGAGGGAACACACCATCCTGGATACACATCTGCGGTTTCAGAAACCATTGACTATCGAATTTCCCATCACTATCAGTCTTCCCTGTAACCCCGCCCCCCCACCAGTACAGCTGAGATAGCCCTGGTACCATGGCCTTGCCTGTGGCTGCAGTCCTCAGATGAACCATCACTTTTCTCAGTATTGAATACTGGTTGGAGAATGAGATGCACTCAGGGGTCTCCTGTGCTACCTGCTGATTCTTCTTGACGTGCTCTCCTCAAATTACTCAGCCTCACATATACACTACATTGACATCCATGGTCCCACCATCTGCAGCTTGTACATCATCCCAGACAGCAGGATGAGGAGGAGGTGGGAGTTAAGAAGGGACATAAGGCAGGAACATAACATCATCCTGAATACTCTCGGTGTTGCCGGATGCTACAAACTCTGTCACAGCCTGTCCCATGATGTGGAGAACCATCTCCTCCCTCAGGCTCAGGGGATGAAGGTATGCCTGGATCCCGCTGGTTCACTGCTGCTCCCTGTGATTAAGGGCCACCTTGCCCTGTACGAGGTAGGGGAAATGTCAGTGATTGTGTTGCACTGTGTTTGTGCGATGTGCCTGCCATAGCTGAATAGCTGGAGGTATGTGGAGGCAGTGAGAGGTGGGTGTGAAGCTGGTATCAGTGGAAGGTGTGAGGGTGAGGTGGAGTATGTGAATGTTAGGTGTGAGTCCTGAGTGTTAGGAACTGCTGATGAGTGAGTGATGAGGGTGTGGTACATTGAGCAGTGTGAGAGGTTGGTGATATTGGGGGTAGGAGATACCATGTGGAGATGAATTCACTGACAATGACCACCCGAGTGAGCTCATTAAACTTCTTCTGGCTCTGCTGCCAGGTCCTCGTGGCCAGACGTATTGCATTGACCTCCCTGACCACTTGATAATACTTTTCAAGTATTTGTTAAATTCTCTTTTGAAAGATATTATTGAATCTGCTTCCACCATGTTTTCAGGCAGTGAATTCCAGATCCCAACAACTCGCTGTGCAAGAAAGTTCTCCTCATTTCACCTCTGGTTCTTTGTCAATTACCTTCAATCTGTGTCTTATTCATACCGAACTTTCATACACTGGAAACATTTTCACACTAATTACCCTATCAAAACCCTTCATGATTTTGAATTCTATATGAAATCTCCTCTTACCCTTCACTGCTCGAAAGAGAACAATCCCAACTTTTCCAATCTCTCCATGTAACTGAATTCCCAGATCCCTGCGACCATTCGAGTAAATCAGCTCTGTATCTTCACTAAATCCTTGACATCCTTACCAACGTGTGGTGATCAGAATTGGACACAATTCACCAGCTGGGACCTAACCAATGATGTATAAAAATCAGCATTTCCTCCTGAATTTTATTACTCTGATTATTTTTTAGAATTAGAACATTACAGCGCAGTACAGGCCCTTCGGCCCTCGATGTTGCGCCGACCTGTGAAACCATCTGACCTACACTATTCCATTTTCATCCATATGTCTATCCAATGACCACTTAAATGCCCTTAAAGTTGGCGAATCTACTACTGCTGCAGGCAGGGCGTTCCAAGCCCTTACTACTCTCTGAGGAAAGAAACTACCTCTCACATCTGTCCGATATCTATCACCCCTCAACTTGAAGCTATGTCCCCTCGTGTTTGCCATCACCATCCGAGGAAAAAGACGCTCACTATCCACCCTATCTAACCCTCTGATTATCTTATATGTCTCTATTAAGTCACCTCTCCTCCTCCTTCTCTCCAACGAAAACAACCTCAAGTCCCTCAGCCTTTCCTCATAAGACCTTCCCTCCATACCAGGCAACATCCTAGTAAATCTCCTCTGCACCCTTTCCATAGCTTCCACATCCTTCCTATAATGCGGTGACCTGAACTGCACGCAATACTCCAGGTGCGGTCTCACCAGAGTCTTGTACAGCTGCAGCATGACCTCGTGGCTCCGAAACTCGATCCCCCTACTAAGAAAAGATAACACACCATATGCCTTCTCTCTCTCTCGAACGCCAAGAACACTACATGTTACCTTCAAAGATCTGTGTGTGTACACCCGAGTTCTCTCTAACCCTGCACACAGTTTATAATGGTACCATTTAGTTTATATTGTTCCTCCACATACTTCCTACCCAAATGTCTCACTTCACACTTCACTGTGTTAAATGACATCTGCCATGTTCCTGCCCATTTTACCAGTCAGTCCCTGTCTTCCTGAAGTCTGTTTCTATCCTTCTCACTGTTTATTAACATTTCTGAGTTTCCTGCCATCTGAAAACTTTGACATTATCCCCTCTGTACACAAGCCCATTGCATTAACATACAGCAACAGTGATCCCAACAGTGACCCTGTGGGAACCCCACTGTGTACTTCCCTCCAGACCGAACAACAACCATTCTCCACCACTCTCTGCTTTCTGTCACATAGCTAATTTCCTGCAGGCTGCCATTGTAAATTTTTTAAAAACTTCCATTTATGTAGCGCCTTCATGACCACTGCATGTCCCAAAGCGATTTACAATCAATGAGTGCTTACTAAACCCTAGTCACTATTGTAATGTAGGAAAGATGGCAGAAGATTTCCGCACAGCAAGATCCCACAAACAGCAATGTGATAATCATCATATCTTTAACATCCACCTGGGAGGGCAGATGTTGGTTTAATGTTTCATTCGACAGACGGTACATCTGACAGTGCAATACTCCCACAGTAATGTCACTGCAGTGTCAGCCTTGATTCTTGTGATCAAGTCCTGCAGTGACACTTGATCCTAGAAGCTTGTGAGTGAAAGGGGAGAGAGATACAAACTGAGCCACTGCTGACATTGGTCCTTTAATCCTATGTGTTTCTAACTTGGTAACACGGCTGTTATGTGGTACTTTATCAAACGCCTGTTTAAAGGATAGGAATATTAGTAAAGTAGAGGCAAGAACAATCATAGAAACGTAGAATAGCATTGCACTGAAGAAGGCCATTCGGTCCAACATGTCAGTGCTGGCCCTTTTGAAGATCTTCCAGTTAGTCCCACACCCTGGCTCTTTTTTAAATTCATTCATGGGATTTGGGCGTCACTGGCTTGGCCAGCATTTATTGCCCTTGTTGCCCTTGAGAAGGTGGTGGTGAGCTGCCTTCTTCAACCGCTACAGTCCATTTGGAGTAGGTAGACCCACAGTGCTGTTAGGAAGGGATTTTGACCCAGCGACAGTGAAGGAAGGGCGATATTGTTCCAAGTCAGGATAGTGTGTGACTTGAAAGGGAACTTGAAGGTGGTGATGTTCCCATGTATTTGCTGCCCTTGTCCTTCTAGTTGGTAGAGGTCGCGGCTTTGGAAGGTGTTGTCAAAGGAGCCTTGGTGCATTGCTGCTGTGCATCTTGTAGATGGTACACTCTTCTGCTACTGTGCGTCTGTAGTGAAGGGAGTGAATGTTTGTAGATGGGGTGACAATCAAGCGGACCGCTTTGTCCTGGATGGTGTCGAGCTCCTTGAGTGTTGTTGGAGCTGCACCCATTCAGGCGAGTGGAGAGTATTCCACCACACCCCTGACTTGTACCTTGTAGATGGTGGACAGGCTTTGGAGAATCAGGAGGTGAGTTACTCGCATCAGGATTCCGAACCTCTGACATGCTCTTGTAGCCACGTTATTTATATGTCTACTCCAGTTCAGTTTCTGGTCAATGGTAGCCCCTAGGATGTTGATAGTGGGGCATTCAGCGATGGTAATGCCATTGAATATCAAGGGGAGATGGTTAGATTCTCTCTCGTTGGAGATGGTCATTGCCTGGCACTTGTGTGGCACGAATGTTACTTGCCACTTATCAGCCCAAGCCTGGATATTGTCCAGGTCTTGCTGCATTTCTACATGGACTGCTTCAGTATCTGAGGAGTCACGAATGGTGCTGAACATTGTGCAATCATCAGCGAACATCCCCACTTCTGACTTATTATTGAAGGTAGGTCATTGATGAAGCAGCTGAAGATGGTTGGGCCCAGAGCATTACCCTGAGGAACTCCTGCAGTGATGTCCTGGAGCTCAGATGATTGACCTCCAACAACCACAACCATCTTCCTTTGCACTAGGTATGACTCCAGCCAGCGGAGGGTTTGAGATAATGAGGTAATAAGATCAGGAGCTGAGTGGCTCGAGCGGAACCTAAACTGAGCTTCACTGAGCAGGTTATTGCTAAGCAAGTGCTGTTTGATAGCACTGCTGATGACACCTTCCATCACTTTACTGATGATTGCGAGGAGGCTGATGGGGCGGTAATTGGCCGGGTTGGACGTGTCCTGCTTTTTGTCTACAGGACATACCTGGGCCAGTTTCCACATTGCCGGGTTGATGCCAGTGTTGTAGCTGTACTGGAACAGCTTGGCTAGGGGCGCGGCAAGTTCTGGAGCACAGGTCTTCAGTACTATTGCCGGAATATTGGCAGGGCCCACAGCCTTTGCAGTATCCAATGCCTTCAGTCGTATCTTGATATCACGTGGAGTGAATCGAACCCTGAGAAACAGTACTGTATACTCCCCTCCACCTCCAGTCTGAACAATGACTGTTCACCACTTCTCTCTGCTTTCTGTCCCTCAGTCAGTGTCATATCCACACTATCACTGTCACATTAATCCATGTCTTCCATTTTTCATAACAAGTCTATGAAATCTCATTTGATCACAGGCCTTTTGAAAGTCTATATACATAAATTGATATACACGAGTAGGGGCGGAACATGTTGGTATGGTCCTTAATGAATACTTTGTATCTGTCTTCACAAAAGGGGGGCGCGATGCAGATATTGTGGTTGAGGAGGAGGAGTGTGAATATACATAGGGAGAGAGGAAGAATTAATGGGATTAGCATCCTTGAAAGTTGATCCATCACCAGGGCCAGTTGAAATGTATCCTCGGCTGCTAAAAGAGGTGAGAAAGGAAATAGCAGAGGGTCTGACCATCATTTTCCAGTCCGCACTGGATACAGTGTAGTGCCAGAGGATTGGTGAACTGTTAAAATAGTACCTCATTAAAAAGGGAGCAAGGGATAGACCGAATGATTTCAGGCCAGTCAGTGTAACCTCAGTAGTGGGCACATTATTGGAATCTATTCTGAGGCAGGATCACGTGTCACTTAGAAAGTCACAGGTTCGTCACGGATAGTGAGCATGGATTTGATAAGGGATGATATTGTTTGACAAAATTGATTGAATTTTTTGAAGAAGTAGCAAGGATGATAGATGAGGGTAGTGCAGTTGATATGGTCTACATAGATATTGGCAAGGCTTTTGTCAAGATCCCATGTGGCATACCAGTTAAACAAATAAAATCCCATGGAATCCAGGGAAATTCAGCAAGCTGGATACAAAATTGTCTCAGTGACAGGAAACAAAGGGTGATTGTTCACGGGTGTTTCACTGACTTGAGGCCTGTTTCCAGTGGCGTTCCACAGGGCTCAGTACTGGGTCGCCTGCTTTTTGGTAGTATATATTAATGATTTGAACGTAAATGTAGGGGGCATGATCAAGATGTTTCCAGATGGTACACAGATTGGTCTTGCAGTAGATAGCGAGGAGGATAGCTGTATGCTGCAGGAAGATATTGATGAGAGAAAAGTGACAAATGGAATTCAACCTGGATAAGTGTAAGGTGATGTAATTGAGGAGGTCAAACAAGGCAAAGGGATAGACGATTAATAGGAAAATACTGAGAAGTGTAGAGGAAGTGAGGGACCTTGGAGTCAATGTCCACTGATCCCTGAAGTTAGCAGGTCAGGTCGATAAGGTGGTTAAGAAGGCATATGGAATCCTTTCCTTTATTAGCTGAGGTATAGAATACAAGAGCAGGGAGGTTATGCTGGAACTGTATAAATCATTGGTTAGGTCACAACCTGAGTACTCTGCAGTTCTGGTCACCTCATTCACAAAGGATATAATTTCACGAGAGAGGGTATGGAGGAGATTTATGAGGATGTTGCCCGGACTGTAAAAATGCAGCTATGAATTAAGATTAGATAGGCTGGGGTTGTTCTACTTGGAAGAGAGGAGTTGAGGGGAGATCTGATTGAAATGAGCATAATTTTGTGTGGTCTGGATAGAGTGGAGGTGAAGAGTCTATTCACCTTAGCAGAGAGATCAGTGAATAGGGGGCAGTGACTTAAAGTGCTTGGTAGAAGGATTAGCGGGGAGTTGAGGAAAAACTTGTTCACCCAAAAATACAAAATTGGCTCAGTGGCAGGAAACAAAGGGTAATTGTTATAATAAAAGCAAAATACTGCAGATGCTGGAAACCTGAAGTAAAAACAAGAAATGCTGGAAATGCTCAGCAGGTCTGGCAGCATATGTGGAGGGAGAAGCAGAGATGATGTTTCAGGTCAGTTAAGAAGGGTCAGTGACCTGTAATGCTAACTCTGCTTCTCTCTCCACAGATGCTGCCAGACCTGCTGAGTATTTCCAGCATTTCTTATTTTTATGAAAGTGTAATTGTTGACGGGTATTTTACTGACCGGAGGACTGCTTCCGTTGGCATTCCACAGGGTTCAGTCCTGGGTCCCCTGTTTTTAGTGAAGTTCTAGAACTTACTGCCTGTAAGGATAGTTGAGGCAGAATACCTGCACTCATTCAAAAGGAGTCTGGATGTTCAACTCAAGTACCATAATCTTCAGGGCTATGGATCAAATGCTGGAATGTGGGATGTGAATAGGTGGATCATGTATCGGCCGGCACAGACACAATGGGCCAAGTGGCCTCTTTCTGTTTCTTAAACTTTTTATGATTATATTACATGAAACACGCTATCCTCAGTAACACTCACAGTTATGTCCTGAACGAACTCGATCAAGATTATCAGAAATGATTTTCCATTAACCTATCCATGCTACTTGTCATTTATTAACCCATGTTTTTACAAGCAAGATATATGTTTGTGCTGGGTTATGACCTCTAGAATTTTCCAACCACCAACGTGAGACTGATAGTAACAGGGTTTATCCAATCTCTACTTTTTTAAACAGAGTAACATTTACCCTGCAGTCCTCTGGCATCACTCCCATATCCAAGGAGGATTGAAATATTCTGTCCAGTGCCTCTGTTATTTTCACCATTCCTTCCCTCTGTAACTATCATACATCCCATCCAGACTGGATAAATATTCTACTTTACTGCGATACAAAATATGTTGGATTGAAAGGTGTTAACTGAACCTGTTTGTTCAGTGACTGTAATTAATGTCAGTCTCCATGGACCCTAATGGTGTCACTGGAGGGTTTCCCTCTTCTATTAAGAAGGGACTCCTTTCAATGTGTTATCCGATAGTGTCAGTGGGCGCATCAACCCCGGCACTAACAGAGATCAGCGGCTGCAGACAGAGGGAGAGGATAGATCAGAATCTGAACAATAGATTGGAATGTTACAACAATGGGTCAGAATCTGAAAACAATAGATTGGAATGTTACAACGATGGACAGGAGTTTATCCGATTGGTTTGGCCTGGTTACTGCGGATTATTATTGGATAACATTAGAATGGCGGATCTTTTATGCTCTGAAGATGATTCAATGTATTTACTATCCCATCCTCGCTATTATTGGTGTCCCTGGTAAGTCTCTGTATCCAACTATTGGATTCATAAACCATATTTCACTGATTTAGTGTTCTTGTCATTTAAATCGTGAGAAGACTGAAACCATTATCTTCAGTTTCTGTCACAAACTCCATTCCCTGTCCATGATCTACATCCCCCTTGCTGGCCATTGTCTGAGGTGGAACCAGGAAGTTTACAACCTCTGGTATCTATTTAATGCTGAGCTGAGTTCATCCCCATATTCTCTCCATCCCCAACCCTGCCAATTGTTATGGCCAGGTGAGGAGGGGTCAAAGTCGCTCGGCTTTATTTGATCACAAGAGTGTTTGTCCTTTATAAACGGTGAATATGCTTAACGTCTCAGTGAGTGTTTTACATTTTCCCTTTCGTATGATGATGAAGGAATTGATTGGACAGGTTCTCTTGAGTTTAAACATGAAAGAGGTGAGTTTATTATACTTAACAATATAAACCCTATCTAAATAAAATCATTAAAATAAATAGAACACATTTATGCGCACACTCACACAGGAATCACACAGAAATACATTACAGAGTGAGAAGTAAATTTGTGGTTGGATTGGAGTCCAGAATAAATATATTTTTTTAAACTCATTCTGTGAGGTTTGACCATTCCGTCGTCTTCCTGCAGAAGTTGTATCCTTGAAGTCTTTTTCTGGTCAATGTGCAGTTTGTGGCTGGTCCACATGGCTCTGGGAATTCTTTGAGGCACACTTGTAGGTGGCTTTCTTCGCCTGGTTACTCTGTCTGTAGCAATCTGTAGGCTTGGAGGGCCCCTATTCGCATGTGGTTTTCAAATTTGTGATGTTATGTGGAGAGGGAGATGGAGAGAAAGGGAGGGGTGTGGGGGGAACACAGCCCTCCTGCTTCAGCTCATTTTGAATCACTGACTTGTCTGTTTTTGTCCAGGGAAAACTCTCAGCTTTCGCAGGGATAGACAGTCTCCAGTCTGACTCAGTGTATTCGCTGGACTGTTACAATGAGATTCAAGGTTAGGACCTTCTATCTCCCCAGGGCTCAGGATACCAGTATTTACTCTTGGAGGAGTTTGCTCTTTCAAAGTCAATGTGTCAGGATGGCCTTGTATGCCGTGTTCATGAATATAATCTCAGGTAATTCAATCACTGGAGCAAGCCAATGATTTGGGTCCAGGCTCATCAGACATATGTCTCCTGTTGTAGGCTTTAGAATGTGAAAAGGTGTGTCAGATGCCAATTGCGGTGGCCATCTTGGCTGCCAGTTTTTTCAAGGATAACGGCAAGATTTTTTTTCTATTTAAGGTTTACTGTAAGTTTCCAAACTATGAATTAAATTTTATAATTTGGCATATTGTGTGATCTTGATACCGCCACAGCACACGTGGAAAAAATATGATAACAAGAACATTTCATTGCAGGATTGTGGGAATAAAAAGAAGAAAGCACACATTCATTCTCAATAATCACTTCCCAAACTGACATATTAATCTTAGAGTTACTGCAGCTGACATTGTCTGTTAAAGTTGTACTGATTTAATGTTTTGGTGTTTTGTCTGGGATGGTTATGTGTCGGGTTCGACCCTGGACATTGCATCAGCGATTCCATTGTATCTTTTTTTCTCTCCTGCAATGAAGCTTAAACCATTCAGGTTCCTTCACCTTGATAATCTTTCTCCCTAAACCGACAGTGTGTAATAAATTGTTTTTTTTTTAGCCCCTGTGAGGTGTCTGAGATTTCCTCTGGGCCATTGTTCTTGCTGAGTTCGGCTTTGAAATTGGTGGGTTTGATTAGATTTGGGTTTGGGACCTGATCATTGGGTTCTTCTGTGGGTAGATCCACACTGACCTTACTTTTAGCTTTCTGGTGAGGTACACAAGTGCTGTTTACTTTAGGGTATTTTCCCTTCCCTTTTCCCCCTACTATGGGGACACTCATTTCTCTAACCAGCCCCATGTCCTCTGGGATTTTATGGCTCGCAGGTGGCTGTCTATCTTTCACTGCACTCTCCTGCGACACCTCGACTCGGTGACGCATCTCCCTCACTATTGGCTTGCCTTTTTGGGAACTTTCTTTTGTCATTGCATGTTTCTGTAAATGCTGTTAGCAGACTTTTTAGGTTGCCTCATTGACCTGCATTTAAGAAGGAGAGTGTGTGGTCTAATTTATCTAACATTTCAGGGTTGGCTAATCGGAGAGCAGGTGATTCCAGTTGGGAATCCTCCTGGCCCTCCTCTAACCTGTCCTCACTGTCCTTTTCAATCCTTCCCTCCTGACAGTCTGCCAGACCTATACGTGTCTGTCCCCTCCACAGCCTTTGTTTTTTGCCTTTGGTCTGGGGGGGTCATTTAAATAATTTACCTGGCTGTTCCTTTTGCCACTCGATATGGAACTCTGGACTGGGATTTCAGGGATTCACCCTGCAGTGGGAATAGTAACAATACATGATCGCTGGGATGAAATGTTCTGACCTTGGAATTTTGCTTGATTACATTTTCATAGCTGCCTGGGAGGTCCTTAGGTGTTCCTGAGCCATTACACAGGCACTCATGAGCCGCTCCCAGAGCATGGAGATGTAGTCTAACATGGAAGACTCATCCCTGTGTCCCAAAAACGTCTCCTTGATTAGTTTAAGAGGAGCTCTCACCTCGTGTCCATAACGTAATTCAAAGAGACTAAAGTCAGTGGACTCAATGGATATTTTCCTGGTAACCAACAGGTGAAATGCCAGCCCTTTGTCCCAGTCATGGGGTTACTCATAGCAGTATGGCCTGATCATTGTCTTTAGGGTCTGGTGGTACTGCTCCAAAGCTCCTTGTGACAGTGGGTGGTAGGCTTTAGCTGGGTTATGTCTAGAATACCCATGACCTTTTCAAAAATACTGGACGTAAAATGTGTGCCCTGATCCATCTGAATCTCAGAAGGTAGCCCATAACGGGTTAGCTCCTCCACCACTACCTTGGCAGAGATAGTTCTTCGGGGGAATGGCTTCTGGGGATCGGGTCACCACATCCATAATGGTGAGAAGATACTGGTAATCCCGTTTTGTTTTCAGCAGGTGTCCCACATAATCCACCAGCATTCTGCTGAAGGGTTCCACAAAATCTGGTATGGCTATTAGGGTGAAGGTTTCATTGCAGGTTGGGGCTTCCCCACAACATGGCAGGTGTGACCAGTTGTACAGAACTCCACCACATCTTTGTGGAGTTGTGGTCAGTCAAAATGCTGTCTTATGTGGGCTTTAAATTTTCATACATCAACATGTCCAGTCATTGGAAGTTCGTGGGACATTGATATTTCTTTAAGGGACCTCAGCGGCACCACTATCTGGTGAAGTACTGTCCACTCTTCATCCGCAGGTTTGTAAGGAGGTCTCCACTTCCTCACCAGCACCTCATTCTTTAAATAGTAGCACTCTGCAACTCCCTCTGCTTCAGTTTTGGTTTGGACAGTCTGTGCTATGTTTTAACACTGGGTCGAGTTGTTGTGCCTCAACTAAGGAAGATCTGTTTAACACATCCTTTGTGTTCTCTACCTTCCCAAAGAAGTTTTCAGACAACCAGACAGTAGGGTCATCGTCTCCAGTGTCAGTTCAGCCGCCTCTGATGGGGGTTGTTTAGCCATGGACCGAGTCACCACTGAATCAGGGCGAATGCCAGGGACCTTCTCCTGTAACTGCTCTGTGTCCCTGATCTCTTGTTGTCTCTCCAGAACCTTTGCGGAAGCTGCCACCTTTTCCCTGCCAGATCAATACCCAGGAGCAGGTCCCCATGGCTACTGGTCCTGAAAATAGGTCGCACTCCAAGTGCACCCAATATAAAGGTATGGACATATACTGTCTTCCAATACCATTCGCTAACACTCCTGCATTCACTGCACTCCCCGAGAAAGGTCATGCCTTTTCCCAGCAGAAGGGATTGGTTGGCCCCTTTAGCCCTCAGTATGCCTCGGGCTTGCTTACCTCACTGAAGGGGTATGGGGTCACTTTTCCCTTGGATTCAAAATCCTAGTAACGCTCAAGGATTTTGTTAAGTTTTCCCCACCCTCTGTGGTAGTGTTACTGTGTCTGACTGTTACAGTTAAAGGCACAGCCTGACCTTCTGTGAATTCCATCAGGGCCCGTTTTCCTGCACTTATCTGGTGGATCCTGAGTAATCCTACTGGTTTTCCCCAGCACTTACAGCATTCAACTCGATGGTGACCTGCCTTACTGCAGTGGAAACACACAGATCATCGGCTCTTACTCCTGCTCTCAGTACCGTCTTATTTGGCCTGAGCGTGGACCCCAGGGTGTCCAGATTTTCCTCCTTGCCCGTGGCTGCTCAGGCTCTTATCACCCTCCCACCTTTTATTCCCGGGTCTTTGGGATGACTAGGGAATGCATTCCCTTTGGGGTTAAGGCCTTGTGCACATGGAAAAAAATCTTCATCCAGAATTGCAACCTTCCTGGCTCTTCGAACCTTTTTTTCCTTTGCGTGGGTTTTAATGGGAGCGGGAGCGAGTTTTTGAACTCCTCGAGAAGGATCACTACTCTGAGGTTTGCATATGTGGGCTGTATCCCGATTTTCCGTATCCACTAGTCAGAGGCAAACAAAAAACGGTCTGTAAAATCTTCTATAGTTACGTAAAAAGGAAACATTTGGGTAAGACATGTATGTGTCTATTACAGGCAGAGTCAGGGGAATTTATAATGGGGAATCGAGAAATCGCAGAGAAGCTAAATGATCACTTTGTGTCTGTCTTCACTGAGAAAGATACAAGAAATCTCCCAGAATTAGAGATCCAAGGGATGAGGGGGAATGAGGAGGTGATGCAAATTAATATCAGTAAGAAGTTTGTGTTGGAGAAATTAATGGGGTTGAAGGTTGATAAATCCTCAGGACCTGATATTCTAAATTCCAGAGTGTTGACAGAGGTAGCTATGGAGACAGTGGGTTCATGGGTGATCACCTTCTGGAACGGTTCCAGCACATTGGAAGGTCGCAAATGTCACCCCACGATTTAAGAAGGGTGGGAGAGAGAAAATGGTAGACTCTATCATAAAGGATGTGATAAATGGATAATTGGATAATAATGATCTGATTGGACATAGTCAACATGGATTTATGAATGGGAAATCATGTTTGATGAACCTGTTGTAGTTTTTTGAGGATAGTAGTAACAGAATTGATAAAGTGGAGTCGGTGGATGTAGTATATTTGGATTTTCAGATGGATTTTTGATAAAGTCCCCCACAGGAGGTTGGTTAGTAAAATTAAAGCACATGGGATCGGACGTAATATACTGGCATGGATTAAGCATTGGTTAACAAGCATAAAACAGAGAGTAGGAATAAATGGGTTATTCTCACTTTGGCAGGCTGTGGGGTAAGTAAAAAGGAAACATTTGGGTAAGTACTTGGGCCCCATCTGTTCACAATATGTATCATTTATTTAGATGTGGGGACCAGATAAATATTCCCAAGTTTGCAGATGATACAAAAAGATGTGGGAATGTATGTGCTGTGAGGAAGGTGCAAAGTGGCTTCAAGGGCATTTGGACAGACTTCGTGGGAGGGCAAGAACGTGGCAGATGGAATATAATGTGGAAAATATGAGGTTATCCACTTTGGAAGGTGAAATAGATGTGCAGGGTATTTCTTGAATTGTAAGACATTAGAAAGTGTAGATGTGCAAAGGGATCTGGGTGTCCTTGTCAATAAATCACTGAAAGCTGACATGCAGGGACAGCAAGCACTTAAGAAGGCTAATGGTATGTTAGCCTTTATCACAAGAGAATTAGAGTACAGGAGTAGTGAAGTCTTACTTCAATTGTATGGAACCTTGTGAGACCACACCTGGAGTACTGTGTGCAGCTTTGCTCCCCTTACTTTAGGAAGTATATTATTGCCATAGGGGGAGTGCAACGAAGATTCACTAGACTTGTTCCTGGGATGGCAGGACTGTCCTATGAAGAGATTGGGAAAACTGGGCCTGGATTCTCCAGAATTTTGAATTGAAAATGTGAATCTTTGGAATTCTCTACCCCAGAGGGCTGTGGAAGCTCAGTCATTCAGTATGTTTGAAGCAGAGATTGACAGATTTCTAAATACAAATGACATAAAGGGATATGGGTATAGTGTGGTAAAAAGGAATTGAAATAGATGATAACCCGTGATCGTTTTGAATGGCGGGGCAGACTAGATGGGCTGAATGGCCTACTCTTGCTCCTCTGTTCCGAAGCTGCTTAACTCTTTCAAACTGGAGGCAAGTTCGCTCAGGCTACTTTCGTAGTGTTCCGAATTTTTGGTGGTACGTTTCTGATACTATCTCATATGCACCCTGGATAACACTTTAATTCATTTCATAATCTGATGAACTTTCATCTGGCAACAGTGAATAAACCTCATGGGCTTTTCCTGTTACTTTGCTTTATAAAAACAGTGTCCAGCTCTCTGCCGCCATTTCAGCTGCTTTGCAAGTTTTTCAAAAGTGATGAAAAATTCTGCCACATGCTCCTCATTGACCTTTAGAATGAACTGGGAGAACTGTAAGAGCTCAGCACATGGTCCTGAGCGATGGGCAGCTCCCTCACTAGCTGTGCCTTCACTGGGTGTACTGGGTCTTCCTCTAGTTGATTGAGCCGCCTTAACTCCCTTTCCTCCTTCTCCTTCTGTTGCACTCTTACTTTTTCCCTTTCTTGACACCCACTCTGCTCTTTCTCGTTCTCTCTGGATTTCCAATTCTAGTCTCTTCTGTTCTAGCTTTACCTTAGCTAACATTTCTCTATCTGTTAGTGATTCTAACTATGTCTGAGTCTTCAGCTTCAAGTGAAAAATGATTGGCCACAGGTCTTAAAATTTCGGGTTTCCTAGCTTTTGGACGGAGAGTAATCCCTAACTATGCAGCAACATTACTCAACTTTTCAACAGAGAGCGATTTTAACCTGTACCGAGTTACTTCACTCTGTATGTAACTCGTTTATGCCAATGTAACTCCTTTATTCAGACATGGAGGGAGACAGAAGGCAGGAAAAATTATGAGGCGCATAGATAGAGTAGAGAAGAAGAAACTTTTCCCTTAGCACAGGTGTCAGTAACCGGGGGCCATTGATTTAAGATAAGGGGCAAGTGGTTTAGAGGAGATTTGAGGAAAAAGAAAATTTCACTCGGATGGCGGCTAGAATCTGGAACACACTACCTGTAATGATGGTAGAGGCAAGAACCCTCACAACATTTAAGAAGTATTTAGATCAGCATTTGATATGCCATAGCATACAAGGTTACGGGTCAAGTGCTGGAAAAGGGGATTAGAATGGACAGGCTTGATGGCTGGCACAGACAGCGTGGGGTGAAGGGACTGTTTCTGTGCTGTAAAACTCTGTGCATCTATGACACTTCCAATTTCTCATTTGTTGTTGCGTTATCATCACTAGAACCTCCAGATTTCTGTTACAGCCAGGTGAGGAGGGGTCCCAGGCTCTCCTCTTGTCCTATCTTTTATTTCACTGCAGCGGGGCGTATTCCTTTTTAGCAGTGGACATGCTGACCATCTCAGTGAGCATTTTACATTTCACCTTTGTTGTGATCGTGAAAGAACCAATCAGACAGGTTTTCTTGAGTTTAATCAAGAGGTTCCAGAAGCTGGCCGAGCGCGTCTACTCTGAGGCACAGTGTGGCTTTCGTGCTGAGAGATCGACCGTTGCATGCTGTTCTCCCTTCGTCAGATACAGGAGAAATGCCGTGAACAACAGATGCCCCTCTACATTGCTTTCATTGATCTCACCAAAGCCTTTGACCTCATCAGCAGACGTGGTCTCTTCAGACTACTAGAAAAGATTGGATGCCCACCAAAGCTACTAAGTATCATCACCTCATTCCACGACAATATGAAAGGCACAATTCAACATGGTGTCTCCTCATCAGAGCCCTTTCCTATCCTGAGTGGCGTGAAACAGGGCTGTGTTCTCGCACCCACATTCTTTGGGATTTTCTTCTCCCTGCTGCTTTCACATGCGTTCAAGTCCTCGGAAGAAGGAATTTTCCTCCACACAAGATCAGGGGCAGGTTGTTCAACCTTGCCCGTCTAAGAGCGAAGTCCAAAGTACGGAAAGTCCTCATCAGGGAACTCCTCTTTGCTGACGATGCTGCTTTAACATCTCACACTGAAGAGTGCCTCCAGAGTCTCATCGACAGGTTTGCGGCTGCATGCAATGAATTTGGCCGAACCATCAGCCTCAAGAAAACGAACATCTTTGGACAGGTCGTCAGAAATGCTCCATCCATCAATATTAGCGACCACGCTCTGGAAGTGGTTCAAGGGTTCACCTACCTAGGCTCAACTATCACCAGTAACCTGTCTCGAGATGCAGAAATCAACAAGCGCATGGGAAAGGCTTCCACTGCTATGTCCAGACTGGCCAAGAGAGTGTGGGAAAATGGCGCACTGACACGGAACACAAAAGTCCGAGTGTATCAGGCCTGTGTCCTCAGTGCCTTGCTCGATGGCAGCGAGGCTTGGAGAACGTATGTCAGCCAAGAGCGACGTCTCAATTCATTCCACCTTCACTGCCTCCGGAGAATCCTTGGCATCAGGAGACAGGACAGGTATCTCCAACACAGAAGTCCTCGAGGCGGCCAACATCCCCAGCTTATACACACTACTGAGTCAGCGGCGCTTGAGATAGCTTGGCCATGTGAGCCGCATGACAGATGGCAGGATCCCCAAAGACACATTGTGCAGCGAGCTCGCCACTGGTATCAGACCCATCGGCCGTCCATGTCTCCGCTTTAAAGACGTCTGCAAACGCGATATGAAATCCTGTGACATTGATCACAAGTCGTGGGAGTCAGTTTCCAGCGTCCGCCAGAGCTGGCGGGCAGCCATAAAGGCGGGGCTAAAGTGTGGCGAGTCGAAGAAACTTAGCAGTTGGCAGGAAGAAATAGAGGCGCAAGGGAAGAGCCAACTGTATAACAGCCCCGACAATCAAATTTTCCTGCAGCACCTGTGGAAGAGCCTGTCACTCTAGAATTGGCCTTTTTAGCCTCTCCAGGCGTTGCTCCACACACCACTGACCACCTCCAGTCTCTCGAGATAAGGAGGCAAAAGAAGAAGAATCAAGAGGTGAGTTTATTATACTTAAAAATCTAAACTGAATCTAAATAAAATAATAAACATGCACACACACACACACACAGACACACACACAGACAAACAAATCACACACAAATAAATTATAGAGTGAGAACTAAATTTCTATTCGGATTAGAGTCCAGAATAAATTAAAAATAAACAAAATCTGTGAGATTGGGTAATTCTGTGGTCTGTCCCTTTGCTTCCCTTATTTATAAGTGTCATGTCATCTGCAAGGGTTTAAATTATGTTGTCTACATATAAGTATATGTCACTTGTATATTTATCTATATGTCAGGAAGAGCACTGGTTTTAATACTGACCCCTGAGAAACAGCACTGTATACTCCCCCTCCCCCAGTCTGAACAATGTCTTTTCACCACTTCTCTCTGCTTTCTGTCCCTGAGTCAGTGTCATATCCGCACTATCACATTAATCCATATGTTACATTTTTCATAACAAGTCGATGAAATGTCATTTGATCACAGGCCTTTTGATAGTCCAGATACATAACAGGAAACACAATATCCTCATCAACACTCACAGTTCGGTCATCAACAAACTTGATCAAGATTATCAGACTTGATTTTCCATTAACCTATCCATACTGTTTATCATTTAATATCACATGTTTTACCGAGAATGATATATTTTTGTACTGGGTCACGGCCTCTAGAAATTTCCAACCACCGACTTTAGACTGACTGGTCAGTCGTTATAGGGTTTATCTAATGTCTCCTTATTTAAACAGCTTGTAACATTTACAACCCTCCAGTCCTTTGACATCACTCCCAGATCCAAAGAGGATTGAAAGCTTCTGGCCATTGCCTCTGCTATTTCCACATTCCTTCCCTCAACAAACCTCATATATCCCATCTGGACTGGGTAAATCTTCGACACTATTGTGGTGTAAAAAGTGTTGGATTGAAAGGTGTTAACTGAACCTGTTTGTTCATTAACTGTAATTAACGTCAGTCCTCAAGGACCCTAATTGTGTCACTGGAGGGTTTTCCTCTTCAATTAAGAAGGGACTCCTTTCAATGTGCTGGCTCATAGTGTCAGTGGGAGCATCACCCCCAGCACTAACAGAGATCAGTGGCTCCAGAGAGCGAGAGAGGAGAGATCAGAATCTGAGAACAATAGATTGGAATATTACAGTAATGGGTCAGAATCTGAGAACAATAGATTGGAATGTTACAACAGTGGGTCAGAATCTGAGAACTATAGATTGGAATGTTACAACAGTGGGTCAGAATCTGAGAACTATAGATTGGAATATTACAACAGTGGGTCAGAATCTGAGGACAGTAGATTGGAATGTTAAAACAATGGACAGCAGGAGTTTCTCCTATTGGTTTAGCCTCATTACTGCGGATTATTTTTGGATAACATTAGATTTGCGGATCTGTTATGCTCTGAAGATGATTCAAACGATTTACTATCCCATCCTCGCTATTATTGGTGTCCCTGGTAAGTCACTGTATCCAACTATTAGATCTATAAGTCATATTTCACTGATTTAGTGTTCTTGTCATGTAAATCTTGGGAAGACTTAAAGCCACAGTCTTCAGTCTCTATCTCACGTTCCACTCTGCATCCACTTTCCGCATTCCCCTCCCTACCCAATGTCTGAGGCTGAAACAGACGGTTGGAACCTCTATATTTCTACCTGAGCTGAGTTCATTGCCATATTCCGCCTATTACCAACCCTACCTATTAAAACCTCTGTGATATCACCCATCACCACCTCTGCCCATCTGCTAATAATCCCTCATCTGTGCCGTTGTTAAACCCACACTTAACTATTCCAATTCTATCCTGATCACCCTCCCAGTTATCAACCTCCATAAACCACAGCCCATTGTGGTCTCTGCTGCCTACATCCTAATTCACACCAAATCCCGATCACCCATTACCCCTGTGCTCACTGATCTACATTGGCTCCTGGTCTGGCAGCACCTTAATTTTAATATTCTCTTCTTGTGTTTGAATCCCTCCATGGCCTCACCCCTCCAATTAGTCCCATTTCCCTTCCATGTCACATATTCTTGTAAATCTTATGCCTTCAAGTCTTTTTCCAATTCCCTTTCAGAAGTGAGCTGTTTTCACTCTGTATCTTCCCCTGCTGTGATTTTCACTCTATGACGGCACTGGTGCCAACGGTATGGAAACCTGGATCTGTAAAATGATGTGAACTGAACTGCCGGCCACATCTAGTGTGGCCTGCACAGGGCCCCATGCTGGGCAGGGAACTAGCCTGGGTATACTGTGCGTGTGCTGTCAGTGTGAGGAAGGGATTGAGTTGATGTCAATCTGCCATTCCGACAGCTTTGATGTATGTCTTTGAAACATTGCCTTTGCATGTCCACTGACTGCCTGTGTCAGTCACTCTCAGCTGAACTTACATTCAGCAGCACGACGGACCCCCTCTGGTGTTATTTAAAAGGATCAGGCATCCAACTTAAAGGTGAGGGTTTTTTGACTTACTTCTGCTATTGTAAAGTTGGTGGAGGTTCTGTGGATGGTTTTCTGGAGGTTGTGTTGTGAGCTGCTGCAGACATTCAGGGAGGGCAGAGGATTTGGTGAACCAGCTCTGGACGAGGTATGGGGACTGTAGTTACAGTGTCTCTGGGTCTGAAACATGACCAACTAATGGAGCAGAGGCTGCAGAGAGAGGAGTCTCTGTAAAGAGGGAGGAGGAGGGGGCTCTGTCCTTCCAACCCGGTTTTCCCAAGAGCATTTTTCCTACCTACACCTAATCCAGGAGCAGTGTGTGAGGTGACTCTGATTCAATAAGGATGCGGTCACAGAGCTGTGTCACCTCCTGTAGCACGACCTGGAGCCTCACACCAGGGTGAGGACGGAGCTATCGGTGGCTGTTAAAGTCACAGTTTCATTGATCTTCACTGCATCCAGATCTTTCCCCAGGCAGGAGTGGGCGGCATATCCAACATAGCCACAGAGAGTCATAGAGTCATTTACGACACAGGAGGAGACCAGTCGGACTCTCCATGTGTCTCTCTGTGTAACAATCCAGTCGGTCCCACTCCTCCACTCAATCCTCGTATCCCTGCAAGTTCATTTCCTTCAGGTGTCCATCCAGTTTCCTTTTGAAATCATTGATTGTCTTCGCTTCCATCACCCTCATGGGCAGTGAGTTCCAGCTCATTACCATCCACTGTGTAAAAACGTTCTTCCTCCTATTCCCCCTGCATCTCTTACCCAACACCTTCCATCTGTGTCCCCTATTCCGTCTTTCATCAGTTAATGGGAACAGTTTTTCCTTGTCTATCTTATCTAAGCCTATCATAATCTTGTACACTTCTTTCAAATCTCTCTCAATCTCCTTTACTCCAGGGAGAGCAACTCCATCTTCTCCAAACTAAACTTGTAACTAAAACACCCCAATCCCTGGAAGCATTCTTGTATTCTAGTAGAATCATATTAAGTTAAGGCACAGAAATCGGCCACTTGGCCCATCTTGTCTGCACCAGCCAGAAAATGATCCATTTATTCTAATCCCACCTTCCAGCATTTGGTGCGTGGAGCTGCAGATTACAGTACTTAAGGTGCATATCCAGACTATTTTTGAATGAGTTGAGGGTTTCTGCCTCAACTATCCTTTCAGGTAGTGAATTCCAGACCACCACCACTCTCATCTCCCCTCTGATCTTTCTACCAATCACTTTAACTCTATTCCCCCTCTTCGATGTTATGGTGAATAGAGTCTTCACCTCCTCTCTATCCAGGCCCGTTATAATTTTGTACATTTCAATCAGATCACCCCTCAGCCTTCTCTGTTCCAAGGAGAACAACCCCTGTCTATCCAATCTTTCTTCATAGCTGCATTTTCCTATTCCTGGCAACATCCTCGTAAATCTCCTCTGTTCCCTCTCTAGTACAATTACATCCTTTCTGTACTGAGGAGACCAGAGCTGTACACAGCACTCAAGTTGTGGCCGAATCAATGAGTTATACAGTTCCAGCATCACCTCCCTGTGCTTGCATCCTATACCTGGGCTAATAAAGGAAAGGATTCCATATGCCTTCCTAACCACCTTATCGATCTCTGCTGCTACTTTCAGGGATGTGTGGACATTCAATCCAAGGTCCCTCACTTTCTCTACTTCTCAGTATTTTGACATTATTCCTGTATTCCTTGTTTGACCTCCACAAATGCATCACCTCATATTTCTCCAAGTTGAATTCCATTTGCCACGTTTCTGCCCATCTGACCAGGCCATCAATATATTTCTGCAGTCGACAGCTATCCTCCTCGCTATCTACCACACGGCCAAGCTTCGTGTCGTCTGCAAACATCTTGATCATATCCCCTACATTTACGTCCAAATTGTTAACTTGCACCACAAAAAGCAGGGGACCCAGTACTGAGCCCTGTGGAACGCCACTGGAAACAGCCTTCCAGTCTCTAAAACAGCAGTCAACAATTACCCTTTCTTTCCTGCCACTGAGCCAATCTTGTATCCACCTTGCTGCATTTCCCTGGATCCCGTGGGATGTTATTTTTTGAACCAGTCTGCCATGTAGGACCTTGTCAAAAGCCTTGCTAACATCCAAGTAGACCACATCAACTGCACTACCCTCATTTATCTTCCTTGTTGCTTCTTCAAAACATTCGATCAATTTTTTGAAACAATATCTTCCCTTAACAAATCCATACTGACTATCCTAAATTAAGTAGAGGTGGTGAGTACAGAAGCAGGCAAGTTATGCCGAACCTTTATAAAGCTCTGGTTAGGCCCCAACTGGAGTACTGCATCCAGTTCCATTCACCATAGTTTCGGAAGGATGTGAGGGTCCTTGACAGGGTGTAAAGGAGATTTACCAGAATGGTTCCAGAGATGGAGGATTTTAGCGACAAAGTTAGTTTGGAAAAGCTGGGATTGTTTTTCTTTGAGTAAAGGAGATTGAGGGGAGATTTGATAGAGGTATACAAGATGATGTCATGTTTGGATAAGGTAGACAGGAAAATATGTTCCCATTAGTTAATGGTACAAGGACTAGAGTTAAGGTTGTGGCAAGAGATACAGGGGGATGAGAGGAACAACATTTTTACAGAGCGAGTGGGAATGGCCTGGAAATCACTGCCTACCAGGGTGGTGGACGCAGAGATGGTGAATGATTTCAAAAGGATATTGGATGAACACTTGAGGGAAATCGACTTGCAGGTATATGGAGACACAGCTGGGGAATGAGACTGACTGGATTTATCTACAAAGCTGGCATGGACTCGAAATGACTATGACTCTCTGACAGGGGATTACTATTACTACTGCTTTCCTATACTGGGAACGTTTATAAGGAACTGGACAGTATCCCCCTGTTGAACCCCGTGATGTAAGTGAAATGTTTGATGTCCCAGAACATGGTTAACAAATGTCCTTCACAAACAGATTAAATCAGTTCAGTCCCATTCACAATTCTGGATCATTCACAATGGGGAGTAGATTCTCCTGGTTTTCTCTACATAGGACAGCAGCCAGGCTTTTCACAGTGTCCCCTACCTCCATGTGGTAAGTGTTGTCAGGGTTAGGTGAGATAAGACACGTTACCGAGGCGATAGCTTTCTTCAGTTGTGTTGCTGCTTCTGTGCTCTCTTCAGTCCAACCGGGTTAAACCTGGTCATCATCACCATTAGGTAGTTCATAAAGAGGAGTCACAGTCTCTGCAAATCGAGGGATGAGGGTCCGCTGATACCCCACCAGCCTGAGAATAGGACACAGGGCAGTCTTTGAGGTGGACAAGGGGTAGACACTGGATGAGGGTCTGCTGATACCCCACCAGCCTGAGGATAGGACACAGGGCAGTCTTTGAGGTGGACAGGGGTAGGCACTGGATGAGGGTCCGCTGATACCCCACCAGCCTGAGGATAGGACACAGGGCAGTCTTTGAGGTCGACAGTGGTAGACACTGGATGGGGGTCTGCTGATACCCCACCAGCTTGAGGATAGGGGACAGTTCAGTTTTTGAGGAGGAAAGGGGTAGAAAATAGATGAGGGTCTGCTTAAACACCACCAGCTTGAGGAGAGGACACAGGGCAGTCTTTGAGGTGGACAGCGGTAGACACTGGATGAGGGTCCACTGATACCCCACCAGCCTGAGGATAGGGCACAGGGCAGTCTTTGAAGAGAACAGGGTAGACACTGTATGAGGGTCGGCTAAAATACCACCAGCTTGAGGATAGGACATAGGGCAGTCTTTGTGGTGGACAGGGGGAGACACTGTATGAGGGTCCGCTTAAACACCACCAGCCTGAGGATAGGACACAGGGCAGTCTTTGAGGTGGACAGGGGTAGACGCTGGATGGCCTCGACCTGATGTTGGTCTGGGCTGTTGCTGAATGATCCAATCTGGACACCTAGAAACGTGACACGATCTTGCACCAGCTGGGCCTTACGTGGATGGTCTTTTAGACTAGCTCCCAAAGTAGCTGCAGAAGTTCCAGTAAAAGGTTTAAATGTGTGGACACGGTCTGTGGGAATGAGGAGGCGATCATCAATTTATTTCGGCAAGCAGGAAGACTGTGAAAAGCTCATAAGGTCCCCGGCCATATGTTTGTGTAAAATAGTGCGGTTATTGTGGAATCCCTTGTAACAGACATATCCAGGGGTATCTTTGGACCTCAGAAGTGAATGTGAATTTAAATTGTTTCTCTAGTTTTACTGGGATACTCCAATAACCATTAGAGATATCCATGGTGCTGAAGACAGTCCTGCCGCTGGGAATCCGGGTGAGTAGGGTGGGTGTCTATCAGACAACCGGATTCAGACAGGGGTGACTGTGTTGAGTTTGTGATGGTCAACAGTCAGTCTCCAGCTACCATCCCGTTTTCTAACTGGCCAAATGGGGCAGTTAGTTAGTAGTGAATGTGTCTTTGTGAACTACACCTTGGTATAACTATGACCTGATAGCGTCTGGAATATATGATATAATATCAGCTCGGTATGAATACTGCTTCATGGAGCATGCAATGGTCAGTTAATTTCTTCAGGTCTGCTCATGTTTCCACATTCATCTTTATGGGTTGTGAATACACTCAGCACCGACTCGAGAATCGCCTGCAGCTCAGGGTCATCAGAGGTGACTGGTTCACACTCCTCTGATATTTTAATCATGAATATTGAGGGTGCAATGGACACCAGAGTATGGTTTAATGTTCCATAATATACAAATATAGGGATAATCAATTACTGCTGTTAACCTTTGAGCACATTACTGCCCAGTAGTCCCTGTCCATTGTGCAGGATCATATAAAAGGGAGTCAGGACTTTGAAATGAACTCTGTTCCTTCTCCTACACCACTGTAAGATCTGATCCAGGGTCACAGATTAACCAAAAGGAGGTCGAAGGGTCACAAGCAGTTTATTGCAGGGAAACTATTGGAAAATATTCAGAGGGACCGGATTAATCTCCACGTGGAGAGGCAGGGATTAATCAGGGATTGTCACTATGGCTTTGTCAGGGGGAGATCAACTAACTTGATTGAATTTTTTCGAGGCATTGACTAGATGTGTAGATGAGGGTAAAGTAGTTGATGTATTCTACATTGACTTCGGTAAGACATTTGATAGGGTTCTACATGTGAGATTGGTTAAGAAGATAAGCGCCCATGGGATCCAGGGCAATTTGGTAAATTGGATCCAAAATTGGCTCAGCGGCAGGAGGCAGAGGGTGATTGTCAAGGGTTGTTTTTGCGAGTGGAAGCATGTGACCAGTAGTGTACTGCAGGGATCAGTGCTGGGACTCTTGCTGTTTGTAGTGTACATTAATTATTTGGACGTGAATATAGGAGGTATGACCAGTAAGTTCGCAGCTGACACGAAAATCTTTGGTGTTGTAAATAGTGAGGAGGAGAGCCTTCGATTACATGTCGGTTTAGATGGGCTAGTAAGATGGGCAGAGAAGTGGCAAATGGAATTTAATCCTGAGAAGTGTGAGGTGATGCATTTTGGGAGGACTAACAAGGCAAGGAAACATACAGTGGATGGTAGGACGCTAGTATGTACAGAAGGTCAGAGGGACCTTGGTGTACTTGTCCATAGATGACTGAAGGCAGCAGCATAGGTAGGCAATGTGGTTAGGAAGGCATTTGGGACACTTGCCTTCATTAGCTGAGGCATTGAATATAAGAGCAGGGAGGTTATGATGGAGCAGTATAAAAATCCAGTTCGGCCACAACTGGAGTACTGTGTATAGATCTGGTTGCTGCACTTTAGGAAGGATGTGATAGCACTGGAGGCGGAGCAGAATAGATTCACCAGGATGTTGCCTGGGCTGGAGAATTTCAGCTGTGAAGAGCGACAGAAAAGTCCAGTGTTATTTCCCTTAGAGCATAGAAGGATGAGAGGGGTCATGATTGAGGAATGCAAAATTATGAGGGGCATTGATAGGTTAGATAGGAATAATCTTTTTACCTTAGCGGAGGGGTCAATAACCAGGGGCATAGATTTAAGGTAAGGGGCAGGAGGTTTAGAGGGGATTTGAGGAAAAGAATTTTCACCCAGAGGGTGGTTGGAATCTGGAACACACTGCCTGAAGGGGTGGTAGAGGCAGGAACAGTCACAACATTTCAGAAGTATTGAGATGAGCACTTGAAACGCCATACCTAACAAGGCGACAGGCCAAGTGCTGGAAACTGGGATAGGAATAGTTAGGTGCTTGATGGCTGGCACAGACACAGTGGGCCGAAGGTCATGTTTCTCTGCTGTATATCTCTATGACTCTATTGAGGACTAACAGTTCAAATACTGCACAACATCAGAATAGATATAGTGCACATATGACCTGTGGCAGGTGAGAATGGCTTTCTGGCTATGGATCAGATGTTAGAAGCTATTATTAAAGACGTTATAGTAGGGCAGGTAGAAACATTCAAGGTGATCAGGCAGAGTCAACATGTTTTTGTAAAAGGGAAATCATGCTTAACCAATTTATTGGAGTTCTTTGAATAAGTAACATGTGTTGCTGGTAAAGGGGAACTGGGAGATGTTCTGTACTTAGATTTCCAGAAGGCATCTGATAACGTTCCACATCAAACGTCATTGTGGAAAATAAAAGCTCATGGTGTATTTGGTAACATATTGGCATGGATGGAAGATTGGCGAACTAACAGGAAACAGCGTAGGCATAAATGGGTCATTATTATGGCTGGCAAGATGTAACGTGTGGTGTGCCAGAGGGGTCAGTGCTGCGGACTCAACTTTTTACAATTTATATAAATGATTTTGATGAGTGGACCGAAGTTATGCTTGCTAAATTTGCTAATGATTCCAAGATAGTTAAGAAGATAAATTCTGAAGAGGACATAAGGACGCTACAAAGGGATATAGATAGGTTAAGTGAGTGGTCAAAGATCTAGCAAATGGAGTATAATGTGGGAAAAGGTGAAATTGTCCATTGTGGCTGGAAGGTTTTACTGTCACCTCGAGACTTGACTATTCTAACACACTCCTGGCTGCTCTCCCACGTTCTACTCTCTGTAACATTGTGATCATGCAAAGCTCTGCTGCCAACTTCTAATTTATACCAGATTCTGTTCACCCAACATCCCTGTGCTCACTTACCTACATCGGCTCTTGGTCCAGTAACACCTCAATTTTACTATTCTCACTCGTATGATCAAATCCCTCCACGGCCTCAGCCCTCTGATTATTCCAATCCCCTGCCCATTTCCAATATTCCTGAAACTTGTTCATCTTAAAATCTTTATCTAATTCCATTTGAAAGAGAGTTCCTTCCCTCTGTCTCTCTCTCTGATCACACATTTCATCTCTCCAGCTCTACTGGTGCTGTGGAAGTTTGGATCCAGAAAATGGTGTGAGCTGCACTGCCGGGTCACATCCAGCACATTTTACAGGAAACCCAGGCTGGACGGGGTGCTAGCGTGGGTGTAACGTGTGAGTGTCTGTAGTGTGAGGAGGGTCTGAATATGGTGTCAATCAGCCATTCCAGCAGCTTTGAAGTACGTCTTTGAAACTTGGTCTTTGCATGTCCACTGACCACCTGTGTTAGTCACTCTCAGCTGAACAGACATTCAGCAGCACGAGGAACCCCCTCGAGTGTTATCTAAAAAGACCAGGCATCCAACTTACAGGTGAAGGGTTTTTGACTTGCTTCTGCTATTGTAAAGTTATTGGAGGTGCTGTTAATGGTTTTCTGGAGGTTGTGTTGTGAGCTGCTGCAGACATTCAGAGAGGACAGAGGATTTGGTGACCCAACTCTGGACAAGGTATGGGGACTGTAGTTACAGTGTCGCTGGGTCTGCAACATGACCAACACATGGAGCAGAGGCTGCAGAGAGGGGAATCTCTGTAAGGAGGGAGAAGGAGGGGGCTCTGCCCTACCCACCCCTTGTTTTCCAAGAGCACAAAGAGCAGTGGCCCTAATACCGAGCCCTGGGGAATACCACTGTATACTCCCATCGAGTCTGAACAACAACCTTTCACCACTTCTCTCTGTTTACTGTTCCTTAGCCAATGTTATATCCACACTGTCACTGACCCTTTAATCCATAGGGTTCAGTTTTCCTAAGCTGTCTATTGAATGTCACTTGATCAAACACCTTTTGAATGTCCATATATATAACTTCAATCACACCACCCTCATCAACCCTCTCCATTGTTTTATCAAAGAACTCCATCAAGTTTACCTCAGCACTACCTCTCTCCACTCCTCCACTGTTGTTAAATTATCAGACTGATTATCCGACATCCAGTACTGGATGAGCAGAAATTTCCTCCAATTAAATATTGGCAAGACTGAAGCCATTGTTTTCACTCCCCACTCCAACTCTGTCCCCTTGCTATTGATTACATCCCTCTCCCTGGTAACAGTCTGAGATTCAGAAAGTCTGTTTGCAACCTTGGTGTCACAGTTGACCACAAAATGAGCTTATAACATAACATTCATTCTATCACTACGACCGCCTGTTTCCACCTCAGTAACAGCACGCAACATCATCACTGTCTCAGCCCATCTGTTGCTGAAACTGATTCATGCCTTCATTTCCCCTAGAAATGACTATTCCAACACGCTCCTGTCTGGTCTCCCGCATGCTACTCTCTGTTCACTTGAAGTCCTCCAGAACTCTGCTGCCCATGTCCTAATTCGCAGCAAGTGCCATTCACATATCACTGACCGACATTGACTCCTGATCAAATAATGTCTTTATTTAAATTCTCCACCTTGTTTTCCCTCCAGGACCTCAACTCCCGTCCTGTATCTGTAATATCCAGCCCCACAACCCTTCAATATATCTGTGCTCCTCTAATTCAGGCCTCTTCTGCGTCCCTCCTTATTGCTGTTGTTATTCCTGATGAATCTCTGTCTCCAGCTATTAGCTCTGCAACCATTGCTAACGGGATTGTTGTTCTTGTAATTTACCCTCATCTCTCCTGCTGTTACTGCCCCTGTTAAGTCTTTATTTTCACATATAAGATCTGTAAACCCTGGTTCACATAAATACTGTTCAAGTAATTTAGTTTTTTTTTCGAAGAATGAAGCCAGTGTTATTGGTCTCCATCAGAAATTCAATCCCCTATCTGTGAACCACATACCCCTCCCTGCCCAATGTCTGAGGCGGAACCAGACAGTTTGCAACCGCTGTGTTCTATTTAAACCTGAGCTGAGTTCATCTCCATATTCTCTCCATCACAAATCCTGCCTACTCCACCTCTGCCTCGGCCCATCTGCTGCATAAACCCTCATCTGTACCTTTGTTAAATTTACACTTGACTATTCCAATTATATCCTGGTCATCCTCCCAGTTATAAACCTCCATAAACTACCGCCCATCTAGAACTCTGCTACCTGTTTCCTCACTCACACTAAATCCCGATTATCCATCACCCCGGTGTTCACTGATATATATTGGCTCCCAGTCTGGCAGCACCTTAATTTAAATATTCTCATTCTTGTGTTAAAATCCCTCCATGGCCTCACCCCTCCAATTAGTCCAATTCCCCTGTACATTCCCATATTCGAGAAAATCTTTCGCCTTCAAATCTGTTTCCATGTCCCCCTTGAAAGTGAATTTCCTTCCCTCTCTATCTCTCCCTGGTGGTGATTTATGGCTCTACAGCACCACTGTTGCCCACACTTTGGAAGCAAGGATCCACAAAAGGATGTGATATGATTTCCCAGCCAATTCCGGTGTGGTCTGCACACTGCCCCGTGCTGTGTCCAGGTGTACATTGTGTGTGCTAGTAGCATGAGGAGTTGTGGAATGTCACGTCAAACTTCTGTTCCAGCAGCTTTGATGTATGTCTTTGAAACTTGGACTGTGCATGTCGACCATAAATGTTTGTTGCTTGGAAAAGCATAGCATAATACATTTCAAGCAGCACGGATATGCTAATGACAAATCCTGTCTGGAAAACGTCAACAAGATCTTATCCCAAGGCACTTCACAGCAGCATTATGAAACAAAGTATGACACTGAACCACAAAGGAAGATATTAGGTTAGGTTTCCAAACGCTTGGTCAAAGAGGCAGGTTTTAAAGAAGTGTCTTAAAGGATAAAAGCGAGGTGGAGAGGTGGAGCTGTGAAGGGAGGATATTCCAGAGTTTGGGGCCGAGGCAACTGAAGGTGTGGCCACAAATTGTAGAGTAATTAAAATCAGGGATGCACAAGAGGCCAGAATTAGAGGAGCAGAGGTATCTCAGAGGGTTGTGGGGCAGGAGGGGATTACAGAGTTAGTGAGGGGTGAGTCCATGGAGGGATTGGAAAACAAGGCTGTGAATTTTAATATCAAGACATTGTTTGACTGTGAGCTGATATAGGTCAGTGATCGGGGAATGGGACTTGTTGTAAGTTAAGACACAGACTGCAGAGTTTTAGATGACTTCATGTTTACAGATAGGAGAATGTGGGAGAATGAGTTTGAATAGTCTAGTCTCCAAGTAATGAAAGCATGAATGAGAGCTTCAGCAGCAGATGAGTAGAGACAGGGGTGAAGTCGGGCGATGTTATTGAGGTGGAAATAGGTCGTCATAGTGATGGCACGAATATAAGGTTGGAAGCTCATTGTGTGGCCGAATGCCACGGAATCACAGAATTATTACAGCACAGAAGGTGGCCATTCAGTCCATCGTGTCTGTACTGGCTCTCCAAAAGAACAATTCGTCTAGTGTCACTCCCCTGCCTTCTCCCTGTAACTCTGTACAATCTTCCTTTTCAGATAACTGTCCAATTTCTTCCTGAATGCCTCGATTGAATCTGCCTCCACCACCCTCTCAGGTACTGCATTCCAGACCTTAACCACTCACTGTGTGAAAACGTTTTCCTCATGTCACTGCTGCTTCTTTTACCAATGACTTTAATTATTTGCCCTCTCGTTGTCGATCCTTTCAGGAGTGGGAACAGTTTTCCCGATCCACTCTGCCCAGACGCATCATAATTTTGAATACCTTTTTTCAAATCTCCTCTCAGCCTTCTCTTCTCCAAGGAAAATGTTCCAACTTCTCCAGTCTATCTTCAGAACTGATTTTCTTCATCCCTGGAACCATTCTTGTGAATGTTTTTTTCACACTCTCCAATGTCTTCACGTTACCTAAAGTGTGGTGCCCAGAACTAGACGTAATACTGCAACTGAGGCCGAACTAGTGTCTCGTACAAGTTCAAAATAACCTCTTTGCTCTTGTATTCCATGCTGCTGTTAACAAAGCCCAGGATACTGTATGTTTCATTAACTACTCTCTCAACTTGTCCCGCCTCTTTTAATGACCTATGCACATATACATCCAGGTCCCTCTGCTCCTCACCCCCTTTAGAATTGTACCCTTTATTATACATTGTCTTTCCATGTTCTTCCTACCAAAATGAATCACTTCACATTTCTCCACATTGAACTTCATCTGCCACCTGTCTGTCCATTCCACTAACTTGTCCATGTCCGTTTGATTTTCTACAATTTACTCCTCACAGTTCACAATGCTTCCAAGTTTTGTATCATCTGCAAACTTTGAAATTGTGTCCTGTACACCGAGGTCTAGGTCATTAATATTTGTCAGGAAGAGAAAGGGTCCCAACACTGATCCCTGGGAAATTCCATGACAAACCTTAAATAAAAACAAAACGTGCTGGAAAGACGCCGCAGGTCTGGCAGCATCTGTGGAGAGAAAAGCAGGGTTAACGTTTCAGTTCTGTGACCTTTCATCAGAATTGGCAAAGGTTAGAAATGTAATAGGTTTTAAGCAAATAAAGCAGGGGTGGGGCAAAAGAGAACAGAAGAGCTGTTGATAGAACAGAGGGTCAGAGAGATTAACTGACCAGGAGATCATGGGGCAAAGGCAAATAAAGTGTGCTAGTTGTGCAGCGAAAGACAAAGCATTAGTGTAGTGAGGGTGTTAAATGACAGAATAATGAACAGCCCTAGCTAAAAGCACCAACATAAAAAAATCAGTTTAATGCTGGCACATGGCAAAAAATGATAGAACAAAATAATCGTTGAACTCAGTGTTCAGACCGGCAGGCTGTAGAGTGCCTAATCGGACAATGAGGTGATGTTCCTCGAGCTGGCGTTGATGTTCACTGGAACACCGCAACAGGCTAAACGCAGATTGGGTGACCGCTTTGTTGAACACCTCCACTCAGTCCAAAAGTGTGACACCGAGCATCCGCTCGCTTTTCATTTCAACACCCTCCATCCCCCACCCCCGCTCTAATGGTCAAATTTCTGTACTTGTGTTTCCCCCAAAACCCCCACTTTGCCAGTTCTGATGAAAGGTCACCGAATTGAAACATTAAATCTGCTTCTCTCTCCACAGATGCTGCCAGACCTGCTAAGTATTTCCAGCACTTTCTGTTTATATTTCAGATTTCCAGCATCCGCAGTATTTTGCTTCGATTCCACTACAAACCTTACTCCAGCCCGAAAAGCATCCATTAATCATTTCTCTCTGTTTTCCCGTCACTCAACCAGCTTAGTTTCATGTTGCTACTGTTGGTTTTATTTGATGAGCTATAACTTTGCTCATAGGTCTGTTGTGTGGCACTTTATCAAATGCCTTTTGGAATTCAATTTATACCACATCAATAGCATTGCCTTCATCAAACTTTCTTTTTACCTTTTCAAAAAACTCCAGCCATTTAGTTAAACACAATTTTCCCTTAATTAACACCCATTTGTCCAAGTGCCCATTACTTTTATCCCAAATGTGACACCAAGGTTGCAATTAAACTGTCTGAATCTCAGACTGTTACCAGGGAGAGGGATGGAATAAATAGCAAGGTAACAGAGTTGGAGTGGGGAGTGAAAATAATGGCTTCAGACTTCCCAATATTTAATTGGAGGAAATTTTTGCTCATCCAGTACTGGATGTCGGATAATCAGTCTGAAAATTTAACAACAGTGGAGGTTTGGAGAGAGGTGGTGGTGACAGTACATGACTGACAGTACATGGGTTCCCGCATCTCCTTTTTGTAAACAAGGTGTAAAATTTACAGCCCTCCAGTCCTCTGTCATCACTCTCATATCCAAAAAGAATTGACAGATTCTGTGCGGTGCCTCTGCTATTTTCACCATTCATTCTCTCACGAACCCTCAAAATTCCCATCCAAACTGGATAAATGTTTAGTTTATTGTGGTACAAAAAGTGTTTGATTGAAAGGGATTAACTAAACGTGTTTGTTCAGTGACTGTAATTAATGTCAGTCACCATGGGCCCTAATTGTGTCACTGGAGGGTTTCCCTCTTCTATTAATAAGGGACTTCTTTCAGTGTGGTATCCCATAGTGTCAGCAGGAGCATCATCCCCGACACTAACTGGGATCAGCAGCTCCAGAGAGAGGGAGAGGATAGATCAGAATCTGAGAACAATAGATTGGAATGTTACAACAATGGGTCAGAATCTGAGAAGAATAGATTGGAATGTTACAACAATGGGTCAGAATCTGAGAACAATAGATTGGAATGTTACAACAATGGGTCAGAATCTGAGAACAATAGATTGGAATGTTACAACAATGGGTCAGAATCTGAGAAGAATAGATTGGAATGTTACAACAATGGGTCAGAATCTGAGAACAATAGATTGGAATGTTACAACAATGGGTCAGAATCTGAAAACAATAGATTGGAATGTTACACCAATGGGCAGGAGTTCCATCTGGGAGTTTGACTTTCTCTCTGCAAATTATGATTGGCTGCACTTAAACCGTCGGATCTATTACGCACTGAAGATTATTCAACACATTTTCTATCCCATCCTGGCTATTATTGGTGTCCCTGGTAAGTCTCTCTATCCAGCTATTAATTCCATAAACCATGTTTAACTGCATTACCGTTCTTGTCATTTACTCTGCCCTCCTTTCTACTTTTGTTATTCTTGGCAAATCTCCATCTCCAGATATTAGCTTTATAAACCATTGCTACGTGTATTAGAGTTCTTGTAATTTGCTCTCTCATCTGTACTGCTGTTGCTGTCCCTGGTAAGTCTCTATTTCCCGCTATGAGATCTGGAAACCTTGTTTCACGGAAATAATGTTCTTGCAGTTTTAATTTTGGGAAGAATGGAGCTAGTGTGATCGGTCTCCATAAGCAATTCTGTCCCCTATCCATGAACCACTTCCTCCTCCCCGGCCAATGTCTGAGGCTGAACAACCTCTGTGTTCTATATAAACCAGAGCTGAGTTCATCTCCATCACCAACCATGCCTAATACCACCTATGTAACATCACCCGTCTCCTCCACTGCCTCAGCCCATTTGCTGCATAAAGCCTCATCTGTGCATTTCTTAAATGCACACTCGACTATTCCAATTTTCCAATTCTATTCTGGTCACCCTCCCAGTTATAAATCTTCATAAACCATAGCCCATCCAGAACTCTGCTGCCTGCATTCTAACTCACACCAAATCCTGATCAGCCATCACCCCTGTGCTCACTGATCTACATTGTCTCCTGGTCCGGCAGCATCTTAATTTTAATATTCTCTTTCTTGTGTTTGACTTCACCCCTCCAATTCCCCTACTTAATTCCTATATTCCTGCCAATCTTTTGCCATGAAGTCTTTTCTTCAATTTCTCTTTTCAAGTAACTGTTTGAAAAGGCACTGTTTGAAAGTTAGGGATCGCACTTTTTGGGCAGAGATGAGGAGATTTTTTTTCCTCTCAGAGGGTTGTGTGTCTTTGGAACACTCTGCCTCTGAAGGTGGTGGAGGCGGTGGCATTGAATATTTTTAAGGCAGAGGTAGATAGATACTTGTTGGGCAAGGGAATCAAAGGTTATCGGGAGTAAATGGGAGTGTGGAATTCGAGACAGAAACAGATCAACCGTGATCATATTAAATGGTGGAGCAGGCTCGACGGGCTGAATGGCCTAATTCTGCTCCGAATTCATACGGTCATATGGTCTTCCTCTCTATATCTACTCCTGGCAATGATTTTCAGCTCTTCAGCGCCACTGGGCCCAACGCCATGGAAGCTTGGATTCTTAAAATGGGACAAGCAAAGCTGCTGGTCACTTCCAGTGCTCAATGCTGCACAGGGCTCTAGCTCCAGTTCACCAAGCACGTGCTCGTAGTGTAAGGAGGGATTTGAATGTGACATCTATCAGCCATTCCAGCAACTTTGATGTATGTCGTTGAAACTTGGTCTGTGCATGTCCACTGACCGCATGTGTTACTCACTCTCAGCTGAACATTCATTCAGCAGCACGAGTAACCCCATCTAGTGTTATTTAAAAGGACCAGGCATCCAACTTACATGTGAGGGGCTTTTGACTTACTTCTGCTATTATAAGGTTAGTGGAGGTGCTGTGGATGGTTTTCTGGAGGTTGTGTTGTGAGCTGCTGCAGACATTCAGGGAGGACAGAGAATTTGGTGACCCAACTCTGGACGAGGTATAGGGACTGTAGTTACAGTGTCTCTGGGTCTGTAACATGACCACAAAATGGAGCAGAGGCTGCGGAGAGGAGAAGCTCTGTAAAGAGGGAGGAGGAGGGGGCTCTGCCCTACCCACCCAGGGTTTTCCAAGACCACTTTTCATAACTTCACCTAACCCAGGAGCAGTGTGTGAGGTAACTCTGATTCAATAAGGAGGTGGTCACAGAGCTGTGTCACCTCCTGTAACACGACCTGGAGCCTCACACCAGGGTGAGGACGGAGGTGCCAGTGGCTGTTAAGGTCACCGTTTCATTGAACTTCTATGTATCTGGATCTTTCCAGACAAGAGCAGGAGATGTATCCAACATCGAGTCATGTACGACATAGAAGGAGGCCATTCATCCCATCATGTCCATGCTGGCTCTCCATGGAACAATCCAGTCAGTCCCACTCCCCCGCTCAATCCCTGTAGCAAATTCATTTCCTTCAGGTCCCCACCAGCTTTCATTTGAAATCACTGATTGTCTCTGCTTCCAACACACTTGTGGGCAGTGAGTTCCAGATCATTAACACCCGCTGCATAAGAAAAAAAATCTTCCTCACATTCCCCCTGCATCTCTTGTCCAAAACCTTCAATCCGTGCCCCTAGTCTTTCTTCCATCAATTAATGGGAACACTTTTTCATTGTCTAAATTATCTAAACCTGTCATAATCTTGTAACCTAACCTTGTAACTAAAATCCTCCATCCCTGGAACCATCCTGTTAAATCTCCTCTGCACCATTTCAAGGAGCTTCACAATCTTTCTGATGTGTGGTGGCCAGAAGTGGACACAATAGCCCAGCTGAGACCTAACCAGAGATTTTAAACGCTCATCATAACTTCCCTGCTTTTGTATTCAATACCTCTATTTTTGAAATGTACGATTATATGTGTTTTACTAACAAATCTCTCAATATGTCCTGTCACCTTTAAAGATCGATGCCCCCACAGGTCTCTCTGTTCCTGCACACTGTTTACAACTGTTACCCATATTGCCTTCCTATCCTTTCTGTCAAAATGTCTCACCTCACACTTGTCTCACATTTCCATCTGCCACTTGCCTGCCCATTCTAATCAGTATCTATCTCCTGTCACAGGTGGTTCTGAATATCCTCACTGTTTGTCACAGCTCCAGGTTTGGTATCAGAGACAGATTTTGAAATTCTACTCTGTATTCCAAGATCCAAGTCATTTATACACAGCAAAATAAAACAATGGCCCTCGCACTGACCCTGGGGGAAAACTCACTGTCTAACATCTTCCAGTCTGAAAAACTGTCATTTACTATGATACACTGTTCTCTGTACATTATCCATCTTTTATCCAATTGGACACTGACCAGCCCATTCCATGAGACTCAATGTTGGTAATTAACCTTTTATGTGGTATTTTATCAAACACATTCTTCAAACCAATATAGACAACATCCATCACATTCCCTTCAGGAACCTTCCCTGTTACATCATTTAAAAATTCAATTATATTTCTCAAACATGACTTTCCTTTTGTAAATCTATGCTGGCTATCCTGAATTAACTCAAACCTCTCCAGATGTCTGTTGTTTTATCATCTGATTATTATTCTAAAACCTTTACCACCACTGATTTAGGACGAACTGGCCTGTAGTTGTGAGGCCTGTGTGTTGTCCATTGATATATCTGCTGTGTGATGGAGGCCATCTATGTCGGGTGAGGTGAATAATACTGTCTGTTCCCTTAGCAGGGAGAAGTAGGATGAGATATCCCGTGGCTTTGTCAGAATAGCAGGATTCCTGATGGTGTAGGTGGTTCTGCTGGGCCCCCAAGTCAACGGGGAGAGGGACAAGAACTGAAAGAACTCTCACTCCATTAATGGTGTGTGAGCATGCCCAGTACATCATGTTGGTGAGTGTCCACTATCCTGGCAGCAGCCACCATACCTTCATTCTGAAGCAGTCAGACATTCCCATGACCATCAGGAATCTGTAGAGAAAAATATGCGGCTCCTCGGAGACAATGATTACCCCAATCTTTACATTACAATCGCACCAGGAATCCGGAGGCCACATCAGGAGGAGGAGGAGGAGGAAGGGAGAATATTTCCTGGATACCTTCGACCCGGACAGGCTGTGGGAGAGTGTCTACTAAGATACCAGTTCCCATATGACAACTTCCCTTTCCCACCATGGATTCCCCATTCTCCAACATTACACCCATCTGAGATGACCCATCGCAGTGTCCCCTTGGTCAGCATCCTGCAATAATAACACCAACAAAAACCTTTTCATAACATATTTATCCAACAACACATCCAATTATACAAACTAAACTGAACTATTCACCCTTGTGTATTCCCTTAGTGCCTGTCTTGTGGCTTCCCTCGACTTGTCTAGTGCTCCTACACAGTGTTTCTCCAGTAACTGCAGCATGGCTGGTGGAAGGCTGCTGACTTTCATTGGAGGAGACTGCAGATGGACTTGCAGGACGTTCCCGAACAGCTCTGGGCCTTGCGGGCTCGGATTCAGACTGCACCACCTCGACATGTGCAGTCTCAGCCTTGGCTGGCTGATGGGTAACAGCAAGAACACTGGTGGAGTGACAGTGATGTGAGAACAAATACTGTCATCCTGAGAGAGGACAGCAGGTTCATGCTCCACGTAGACACTCTCACTCCCATAGGGCGACACCTCAGTAATCCTAGTAATCTACTGGATCACAGATTGCTGGACTGCTGTGAGAGCCTGCAAACCCCTTTGAACACTGAGATCCACAGCCATGATGGCAGCAGTCTGATCCTGCATGGCAGCAAACATGGATCTCATGTCCACAATCTGAGCTTGCACTGCAGCACTGAGACGTTGGGTGTCTGCCGTCTGTGCTGCAGTGGAAGCTGAGACAATGATCACCAGACACTGTATCATGACTGGGTCCGCTAGTGCTGTCATGGAGATAGTGACCACTTCCACAGGGGAAAGAATGGGCTTCAAGCTCCTGTGCCATGTTGGAGCCGGGCTCCTCCATGTTCCGAGACAGTGATAACAGACTGTCTGACAGGCCTGTCAATGGACAAAGTATCTCAGTGTACATGTCCATCAGCATTCTCCTGTATGCTGTTCCAGCAATGTTCACATCTGAGTCCTGTGTATTATAACTCGTTTGTGACCTCGCCCTCCGGTGAGCTGACACATGAACTATCCTTTTCCCCTGGCCTGGCTGCAGCTCACTCGTGCTCGGTGACTCACCCCGTGCAGATTCCGACTCTTTGCCAGCCTCGAAGATGCACGCAGTGTAAGTATTTCATCTGGTGACTGTGAGTATCAGACTAAGTGATGGTGTTTCGCCATCAGTGCGGTGCTGCTGCCCTCTCTCTCACTGTCTCCTGGATCTGCTGTGCTGGGAAGCTGGCAGTTTTATGTTATCATTGTTTTATTTATTTATTTATTTAAAGATACAGCACTGAAACAGGCCCTTCGGCCCACCGAGTCTGTGCCGACCAACAAACACCCATTTATACTAACCCTACAGTAATCCCATATTCCCTACCACCTACCTACACTAGGAGCAATTTGTAATGGCCAATTTACCTATCACTTGCAAGGCTTTGGCTGTGGGACGAAACCAGAGCACCTGGTGAAAACCCACGCGGTCACAGGGAGAACTTGCAAACTCCGCATGGACAGTACCCAGAATCGAAACCGGGTCCCTTGAGCTGTGAGGCTGCGGAGCTAACCACTGCTCCGCTGTGCCGCCCAGAAAAGTATTGGAAAGTATAAACTCAGAAGGGGGGTGTTGGGTGAGAGATTGCGGGTGGGATGGAAAGCAGGAGTTTCATGGTCCCCCCATCTGCAGCCTGTACATCATCCCAGACATCAGGATGAGGGTGAGATGGGAGTTAAGAAGGGACATAAGGCAGGAGCGTAAAATCATCCTGAATACTCTCGGTGATGCCGGATGCTACGGGCTCTGTCACAGCCGGTCCCATGATATGGAGAACCATCTCCTCCCTCAGGCTCAGGGGATGAAGGTAAGCCTGGCCCCCGCCGGTTCAATGCGGCCCCGGTTATTATGGGAAACCTTGTCCTGTAAGAGAGAGGGCAAAATGTCAGTCATTGTGTTGCACTGTGTTTGGGTGATGTCCCTGCCATAGCTGAATAGCTGGGGAATGTGGAGGCAGTGAGAGGTGGGTGTGAAGCTGGTATAAGTGGAATGTGTGTGAGGGTGAGGTGGAGTATCTGAAAGTTAGGTGTGAGTACTGAGTGTTAGGGACTGCTGATGGGTGAGTGATGGGGATGTGGTACATTGAGCAGTGTGAGAGGTTGGTGATGTTGGGGGAAGGAGATGTCATGTGGAGATGAATTCACTGACATTGACCACCCGTGTGAACTCATTAAACTTCTTCTGGCTCTGCTGCCAGTTCCTCGGGGCCAGACTTCTTGCATTGACCTCCCTGGCCGCCTGCTCCCATTCCCTTCGGAGGGAGTTCCTCGTGGTCTCCACCCCACCCCACAGAAACAGGGTCTCTCTTTTCCTGTCATCCTCCATGACTAAGGCCTCCAGCACCACATGCGTGAACCAAAGAGCCCTCTCTCTGTCCCAGTATTCCATTTACCTTGTCTCCAATTGCAGCATTCACAGTCAGCAGCAGCAGCCTCCTGTGATTCAGTGCAGCTTCCCTTTAAGAGGGACAGAGTGCCATCAAATGCTGAATGCTGGCTGAAAGACCATCTAGTCTCACACACAGTTAGGTCTCTGTTAAGCGTGCAGACAGACAGCAGCGCGGGTCACCATGGGCGACACGTAGATTTCATGGAAATGAGGAGACAGGAGCTTTGTGTGTCACCTGCCTCAACAGAAACGGACACAGGCAGATCATGATCCCTCTGCCCAAAAAGGGACGAAAGCCGGATTTTCTCGTTCTTGCTATTTCCCTTTCCATCTTTCACATTTGCTCCCTCTCTCTCCATCTCTTCACTTTCTGTCTCTTGCTCATCGAATCAGAGATTGATGCACCACAGAAGGAGGTCTGTCGGCCCATTGTGTCAGTGCTGTCCCTTTGAAAGAGCTATCTAATTAGTTCCACGCCCCCTCCCCTTTCCCCAGACTCCTGCGTGTTTTCCCATTTTCAAGTATTTGTTAAATTCCCTTTTGAAAGATATTATTGAATCTGCTTCCACCATGTTTTCAGGCAGTGAATTCCAGATCCCAACAACTTGCTGTGTAAGAAAGTTCTCCTCATTTCACCTCTGGTTCTTTGTCAATTACCTTCAATCTGTGTCTTCTTAATACTGCACTTTCTGACACTGGAAACAGTTTCACATTAATTACCCTATCAAAACCCTTCATGATTTAGAATTTTATATCAAATCTCCCCTTGCCCTTCATGGATCTAAAGAGAACAATCCCAACTTTTCCAATCTCTCCACGTAACTGAATTCCCAGATCCCTGGTACCATTCTTGTAAATCACCTCAGTATATTCACTAAGTCCTTGACATCCTTACCAAAGTGTGGTGAACAGAATTGGACACAATTACTAGCTGGGACCGAACCAATGATGTATAAACATCAGCATTTCCTCCTGAGTTTTTTTTACCCTGTGTGTCTCTCTCCAACTCAAAAGACACTACATGTTACCTTCAAAGATCTGTGTGTGTACACCCCAGGTCTCTCTACTCCTGCACCCACTTGATAATGGTATCATTTAGATTAGAGATACAGCACTGAAACAGGCCCTTCGGCCCAACGAGTCTGTGCCAAACATCAACCACCTACTAATCCTACACTAATCCCATATTCCTACCAAACATCCCCACCTGTCCTTATATTTCCCTACCACCTACCTATACGAGTGACAATTTATAATGGCCAATTTACCTATCAACCTGCAAGTCTTTTGGCTTGTGGGAGGAAACAGGAGCACCCGGAGATAACCCACGCAGACACAGAGAGAACTTGCAAACTCCACACAGGCAGTACCCGGAATCGAACCCGGGTCTCTGGAGCTGTGAGGCTGCGATGCTAACCACTGCGCCACTGTGCCGCCCTATATTTAGTTTATATTGTTTCGCCACATACTTCCTACCCAAATGTCTCACTTCACACTTCACTGTGTTAAATTACATCTGCCATGTTCCTGCCCATTTCACCAGTCAGTCTCTGTCCTCCTGAAGTCTGTTACTATCCTTCTCACTGTTTATTAACATTTCTGAGCTTCCGTCCATCTGAAAGGTTTGACATTATCCCGTCTGTACACCACGCAACGGCAATAACAAACAGCAACAGCGATCCCAACTGTGACACTGGGGAATCCCACAGTGTACTTCCCTCCAGACTGAACAATAACCATTCTCCAATACTCTCTGCTTTTTTTCACTGAGCTAATTTCCTGCTTGCTGGCATTGTAAATAAAAGAACAGTTTCCCATTTATGTAACGTGTTTCATGACCACTGCATGTCCCAAAGTGACTTCCAATTAATGAATACTTCTTAACACTTAGTCAGTTTCATAATGTAGGAAACAGGGCAGCCAATTTCTACACAGCAAGATCCCACAAGTAACAATGTGATGATGATCAGATCTGTTTTTGTGATGTAGATTGAAAGGTAAATACTGATCAGGACACTGGGGAGAATTCCCTTGTTCTTCGAAATAATCCCATGGGATCTTTGACATCCAAATGGGAGGGCATCCGGGGCCTTGGTGTAACGTTTCATTCGATATATGGCACCTCTGACAGTGCAACACACCCTCAGGACTGCACTACAGTGTCAGCCTTGATTCTTGTGATCAAGTCCTGCAGTGACACTTCATCCTAGAAGCTTGTGACTGAAAGGGGAGAGAGCTACAAACTGAGCCACTGCTGACATTGGCCCTTTAATCCCATGTGTTTCTAATTTGGTAACACGGCTGCTATGTGTTACTTTATCAAACGCCTGGTGAAAGGATAGGAATATTGTGAAAGTAGAGGCAGCCACAATCATAGAAACATAGAATACCACAGACATAATGAGGTCATTAGACCCATCAAATCTGTGCTGGCCCTTTCAAAGAGCAATCCAGTTAGTCCCACTCCCTGGCTCTTTCACTATATCCTTGCATTTTCTCTGCTTCAGATATTATCCATTTCCCTTTTGGGATCTACTATTGAATCTGAATCCATAAGCCTATCAGACTGTGCATTCCAAATCCAAACCACTCAGAAACACAAATCCCCATATCTGCTTCTTTTACCAATCACCTTAAATCTGTGTCTCTGGTTAACGGCCCCTTGGACATTGGAAACAGTTTCTCTTTATTTAATTTATCTAAACCCTTCCTAATGTTAAAGACCTCAATCAAATCTCTTCTGAAAGATCTCTGCTCTAAGGTGAACAACATCAGCTACATAACTGTAATCCCTCATGCCTGCACAAATTCTAGTAAAACAGTTCTGTCCCCTCTCCGAAGGCTCCATGTCCTTCCTAAAGTGTGGTTTCTGGTATTTGATACAAGACTCCAGGTGGAACCGAACTAGTATTTTCTATATGCTTCACATAATGTCCTTGCTTTTGCTCTTTTTTCCTCTATTTATCAAACCTAGGATCCCATATATTTATTAACGGTTTCGTTAGTCTTTCCGACCACCTTCAAAGATTTGTGTACAAACACCCCAGGTGTCTCTGTTATTTCACCACCTTTATAGTTGTATCATTTTACTTGTATTGTCTGTCCTCTTTCGTCCTTCGAAATTGTATCACAACACACATCAGCAAAGCCAAATAAATATTGAGAAGATTGAAGCCATTTTTTTCTATCTCTGTTCCAAACATTTCCTATCTCGATCCTTCTGCTTTGTAAATGTTTGAGAGCAAGCCAAACTGTTCACAAACTTGGTTACATAGTTCACCTTGAGATGTCTTGAGATGAAATTCCGACCAAATATTCACACCATCAGTAAAACGGCCTATTTTCAGCCCCATTGGAGTTGCATAGCTGGTTAAAGAGGAAATTAACGTAATCGCGAGGAAGGATATTAGCTCTGACGATGTCGAATATGTATTGGTAGAGCTGAGAAACACTAACGGACAGAAAACGTTCGTGGGGGTTGTATATAGACCCCACAAACTGTAGTGGTGATGTTGGGAATGGCATTAAACAGGAAATTAGAGATGCATGCGATAAAGGAACATCTGTAATTATGAGTGACTTTAATCTGCTTATAGATTGGACAAATCAAATTGGTCACAATACTGTAGAGGAGGAATTCCTTGAGTGTATACGAAATGGTTTTCTGGACCAATACGTTGAGGAACCAACTAGAGAACAGGCCATCCTAGATTGGGTATCGTTTAATGAGAGAGGAATAATTGACAGTCTAGTTGTGCGAAATCCCTTGGGGATGAGCGACCATAATATGATAGAATTCTTCGTCAACGTGGAGAGTGACCTAGTTGATTCTGAGACTAGGGTCCTGAACGTTAAGAAAGGAAACTACGAAGGTATGAGGCTCGAGTTGGTTATGATGGATTGGGAAACGTTACCAAAAGGAATGACGGTCGATCGGCAATGGCAAAAATTCAAAGAGTGCATGGATGAACTGCAATTGTTTACTCCTGTCTGGTGCAAAAGTAAAACGGGAAAGGTAGCCAAACCATGGCTTACAAGGAAAATTAGAGATAGCATTAGATCCCAGGAAGACGCATACAAATTTGCCAGAAAAAAACAACAGACCAGGTGATTGTGAGCAGTTTAGAATTCAGCAAAGGAGGACCAAGGGATTAATTAAGAAGGGGAAAATCGTGTCCGAGAGTAAGCTTGTGGGGAACATAAAAACTGATTGTAAAAGTTTCTATAGCTATGTGAAGAGGAAAAGATTGGTGAAGACAAAAGTAGGTCCCTTACAGTCAAACAGGAGAATTTATAATGGGGAACAAAGAAATGGCTGACCAACTAAGTGGATACTTTGATTCTGCCTTCACAACGGAGAACACAAATATCATACCAGAAATGTTGGAGAACACAGGGTTTAGTGAGAGATAGGAACTGAAGGAAATCAGTATTTGTAGAGAAATGGTGTTGGGGAAATTGATGGGATTGAAGGCCGATAAATCCCCAGGGCCTGATAGAATGCTTCCCACAGTACTTATGGAAGTGGCTTTAGAAAAAGTGGAAGCATTGGTAGTCATCTTCCAAGATTCTATAGACTCTGGAACAGTTCCTATAGATTGGAGGGTAGCTAATGTAACCCCACTGTTGAAAAAGGGAGGGAGAGAGAAAGCAGGGAATTATTGACCAGTCAGCCTGACGTCGGTAGTGGGGAAAATTCTAGAGACCATTATCAAAGATTTTATAGCAGAGCACTTGGAGAATAGTGATAGAATCGGACAGAGCATGGATTTACGAAAGGGAAGCCATGCTTGATAAACCTAATAGAATTCTTCGGGGGTGTAACTAGTAGAGTTGATGAGGGGGAGCCAGTGGACTTTCAGAAGGCTCTCGACAAAGTCCCACCTAAGAGCTTAGCATGTAAAATTAACATGCATGTGATTGGGGGTAATGTATTGTGATGAATAGAAAATTGGTTGGCAGACAGGAAACAAAGTGCAGGAGTAAACCGTTCTTTTTTCTGAATGGCAGGCAATGACTAGTGGGGTACCGCAGGGATCAGTGTTAGGACCCCAGCTATTCACAATAGACATTAATAATTTTGATGAGGGAACTAATTGTAATATCTCCAAATTTGCAGATTACACAAAACGAGGTGGGAGGGTGAGTTGTGAGGAGGATGCAGGGAGGCTTCAGGGTGATATGGACAAGTTGAGTGAGTGGGAAAATGCATGGCAGATGCTGTATAATGTGGATAAATGTGAGGTTAGCAGGAAGTCACATTATTATCTGAATGGCTATAAACTCAGAGAGTGAAATATGCAACGAGACCGGGGTGTTCTCGTACACAAGTCGCTGAAGGGTAGCATGCAGGTGCAACAGGTGGTAAAAAAGGCGAATGTTATGTTGGCCTTCATAGCGAGAGGATTCGAGTACAGGAGCAGGGATGTCTTGCTGCAATTATACAGGGCCTTGGTGAGGCCACAGCGGCAATGTTGTGTGCAGTTTTGGTCTCCTTATCTGAGGAAGGATGCTCTTGCTATAGAGGGAGTGCAGCGAAGGTTTATCAGACTGATTCCTGGGATGGCGAGACTGACGTACGAGGAGAGATTGAGTCGGTTAGGATTAAATTCGCTGGAGTTCAGAAGAACGAGGAGGGATCTCACAGAAACCTATAAAATTCTAACAGGGCTTGACAGGGTAAATGCAGGAAGGATGTTCCTGATGGTGGGGGAGTCCAGAACCAGAAGTCATAGTCTAAGGATACGGGGTAAACTTTTCAGGACTGAAATGAGGAGAAATTTCTTCACCCAGAGAGTGGCAAGCCTGTGTAAATCTGTCATCACGCCCATATCCAAGGGGAATTGGAAGATTCTGGCTAGGGCCTCTGCTATTCCCACCATTCCTTCCCTCAGCAACCCTCATACATCCCATCCAGACTCGGTAAATGGTCTACTTTATTGTGGTACAAAAAGTGTTGGATTGAAAAGGGTTAACGGAATCTGTTTGTTCCGTGACTGTAATTAATGTCAGTCTCCATGGATCCTAATTGTGTCACTGGAAGTTTTCCATTTTCTATTAATAAGGGGCACCTTTCAATGTGTTATAACATAGTGTCAGCGGGAAAATCAGCACTAACAGAGATCAGCAGCTCCAGAGAGAGATAGAGGATAGATCAGAAACTGAGGGCAATATATTGGAATGTTACAACAATGGGTCAGAATCTGAGAACAATAGATTGGAATGTTACAACAATGGGTCAGAATCTGAGAACAATAGATTGGAATGTTACAACAATGGACAGGAGTTTATCGTGGGATCTTTACTATCTTTCTACATATTATGATCGGTACTCATTAAACACTCGTATCGACCGCGCACTGAAGATTATTCAATACATTTACTATCCCATCCTGGCTATTATTGGTGTCCCTGGTAAGTCTCTCTATCTAGCTATTATTTCTATAAACCATGCTTAACTGCATTACTGCTCCTGTAATTTACTCTGCCCTTCTTGTTGCCGTTGTTATTCCTTGTGAATATCTCCAGCTATTAGCTCTGTAAACTGCTGTGAACTGTATTACAAATTCCTGTCATTTACTCTCATCTTTGCTGCTGTTGTTGTCTCTATTTCAGGCGAGGAGATCTGTAAACCCTGTTTCACTGAAATGTTTGTCTGCATAAACCACAGCCCATCTAGAACTCTGCTGCCTGTATCCTAACTCACACCAAATCCCGATCACCCATCAGCCCTGTTCTCACTGATCTACATTGGCTCCCGGTCTGGCAGCACCTTAATTTTAATATTCTCATTCTTGTGTTTGAACTCGCTCCATGCCCTCACCCCTCTAATTAGTCCCATTCCGATATTCCTGAAAATCTTTTTATTTCAATCTTTTCCAAATCTCCTTTCAAAGTGAATTTATTTCCCTTTGTATCTGACCTGATCCACGATTTTAGACTTCACAGCACTACTGGTGCTGACAGTGCAGAAGCTGTGATCCATAAAGAGATGTGAACTTTTAGTGCGGCCTGCTCAATACCCCATGCTGGGCAGAGCTCCAGCCCGGTCGTATCGTCTATCTGCTGTTAGTCTATCTTCACAGCCGGCCACTTCTAGTGTGGCCAGCACAGTGTCCCAATCTGGGCAGGGCTCTAGCTCAATCGTACCATATATGTGTTGTTCCTTTGAGGGTGGGTCTGAATATGGTGTCGATCATCCATTCCGGCAGCTTTGATGTACGTCTTTGAAACTTGGTCTGTGCATGTCCACTGACCGCCTGTGTTATTCACTCTCAGCTGAACATACATTCAGCAGCACGAGGAACCCCCTCTAGTGTTATTTAAAAGGACCAGGCATCCAACTTACAGGTGAGGGGTTTTTGACATACTTCTGCCATTGTTAAGTTAGTGGAGGTCCTGTGGATGGTTTTCTGGAGGTTGTGTTGTGAGCTGCTAGAGACATTCAGGGAAGACAGAGGATTTGGTGACCCAAGTCTGGACAAGGAATGGGGACTGTAGTTACAGTGTCTCTGGGTCTATGACATGACCAACAAATGGAGCAGAGATTGCAGAGAGGGGATGCTCTGTAAAGAGGGAGAAGGAGGGGGCTCTGCCCTACCCACCCCGTGTTTTCCAAGAGCACTTTTCCTACCTACACCTAACCCCGGAGCAGTGTGTGGGTGACTCTGATTCAATAAGGAGATGGTCACAGAGCTGTGTCACCTCCTGTAACACGACCTGGAGCCTCACACAAGGGTGAGGACAGAGCTGTCAGTGGCTGTTAAGGTCACAGTTTTATTGAACTTCTATTTATCTGGATCTTTCCAGAGAGGAGCAGAAGACATATCCAACATAGATTCACAGAGATTGATAGAGACATTTACGACACAGAAAGGGGCCATTCGGCCCCTCTGTGCCAGCTCTCTGTGGAACAATCCAGTCAGTCGCAATCTCCCACTCAATACCTGTATCCCTGCAATTTCATTTCCTTCAAGTGCCCATCCAGTTTCCTTTTGAAATCATTGATTGTCTCAGCTTCCACCACCCTCATGGACAGTGAATTCAACTCATTACCATCCACTGTGTAAAAAGGTTCTTCCTTATATTACCCCTGCATCTCTTACCCAAAACCTTCCATCTGTGTCCCCTAGTCCATATTTTATCAGTTGATGGGAACAGGTTTTCCTTGTCTATCTTTTCTAAGCCTATCATAATCTTGTACACCTCTATCAAATCTCTCTCAATCTCCTTTACTCCAGGGAGAACAACTCCATCTTCTCCAAACTAACCTTGTAACAAAACTCCCATCCCTGGAACCATTCTGGTAAATCTGCTCTGCACCCTCTCAAGGACCTTCACATCCTTCCTAAAGTGTGGTGACCAGAACTGAACACAGTTCTCTAGTTGGGGCCTAACCAAAGCTTTATAAAGTTTCAGCATAACTTTCCTCCTTTTGTATCTTTGCCTCTAATGATGAAGCCCATGATCTGATATGCTTTGCTAAACACTGTCCTAATATGTCCTGGCACCTTCAAAGATCAATGCCTATGGAGCCCCAGGTCCCTCTGTTCCTGCACAATCTTTTGAAATGTGCCATTAAGTCTATATTGCCTTCCTATTCCTTCTGACAAAATAGATCACCTCACACACCTCTGTATTAAATTCCGCCTGCCATTTCTCTGTCCATTCTGCCAGCCTATCTATATCCTGTTGCAGGCGGTTTGCAACATCCTCCCGTTCACCTGCTCCAAGATCGGAACATTTTGATATTCTACTCTGTATTCCAAGCTCTTAGCACTGACCATTGGGGAACATCACTGTCTACAATCCTCCAGTCTGAAAAACAACCATTTCCCACAACTCACACTTTTCTGTCCTTGACAAAATTTGATCCAATTGGATGCGAATGCATGAACTTCAATTTTGTTCGCCAAACTTTTGTGTGGTACTTTATCAAATAATTTCATAAAATCCATGTATACAACATCCACCACATTCCCTTCATCAAACCTCTCTGTTACTTCATCAAATAAATTCAATTAGTTCAGTCAAGTTTGATCTGTCTTTTAGAAATCCGTGCTGGCAATGCTTACATAACACAAACCTCTCCAAGTGTGTGTTGTCCTTTTTCTCTGATTATAGTTTCTAAAACCTTAATCACCACTGATGTTACACTAACTGACCAGTAGATGCGAGGCCTGTGCCTTGTCCATTGATAATTCTGGGAGGTGAGGGTGACCATCTATGTCATCATTTTCTCCCTCAGCAGGGAGAAGCAGGATGAGAGATCCCGTGGCTTTGTCAGGATAGCGGGATTCCTGATGGTGTAGGTGGCTCTGCGGGGCCCCCATGTCAATGGGGAGAGGTATAGGAACTGAAATAACTCTCACTCCATTAATGTGCATTTGGTGTGTGAGCATGCCCAGTACATCTTCCCTTTCCCACCATGGATCCCCGATTCTCCACCATTACACCCATCTGAGACGCTCCATCACAGTGTTCTCTTGGTCGCAATCCTGCAGTTAAAAACACCAACAAAAACCTTTTCATTAGCATCTTTATCCAACGTATTCAATTATACAAACGAAACTAAACTATTCACCATTGTATATTCCCTTCGTGCCTGTCTTGTGGGTTCCGTCGACTTGCCCAGTGCTCCTACACAGTGTTTCCCCAATGACTGCAGCATGGCTGGTGGAAGGCTGCTGACTTTCACTGGGGGAGACTACAGATGGCCTTGCAGGACGTCCTCGAGCAGCTCTGGGCCTTGAGGCCTCGGATTCAGACTGCACCACCCCGACATGGACAGCAGCAGCCTGGGCTGGCTGATGGGTAACAGCAAGGACACTGGTGTAGTGACAGTGAAGTGAGAACAAATACTGTCATCCTGAGAGAAGGCAGCAGTTTCCCGCTCCACGGAGCCACTCTCACTCCCACGGGGCGACACATCAGTAATCCTAGTAATCTACTGGATCACAGATTGCTGGACTGCTGTGAGAGCCTGCAAACCCCTTTGAACACTGAGATCCAAAGCCATGATGACAGCAGTCTGATCCTGCCTGGCAGCAAACATGGATCTCATGACCTCAGTCTGAGCTTCCACTGCAGCACTGAGACGTTGGGTGTCTGCCGTCTGTGCTGCAGTGGAAGCTGAGACAATGTTCA